>NW_016907939.1:83511-146829 GCF_001483705.2 Eufriesea mexicana | reverse complement strand
CAGATAGCGCGCACATGATACTTAGTCTATGGATCTATCTTATGATTACTTAAAAGTAAACGCACGCATCGTTCATTGATATGTCGCAAATGAAGTCTCGAGGAACCTAAAAGCTAAAACAGAATATATTATTGTTAATATGTAGCTGAAAGGAAAGGGATTAGTACGTGGAAACCATCAAGGCTAATAACCAAGTGGAACGAGCAAGCCAACGACGAGACCTGAACAACATAACTACGAGACAGAAACATTCCAACGGTGAGATATAAACATACCAACGAGGAAGCGCTCGAGTATTATACGAAATACTCGAACGCTCTAACGAAAACAAAACGAACGGAAGTCGTAAAATTTGTGAAAGGAAAGATTTAGCCAACGATGAGACATAAGTAAACCAACGACGAAACATTCGAATATTATACGAAATACTCGAATGCTGAAACAAGGACACATAGAATGAAAAAAATAAAATCTGCAAGAAGAAATTATTGTTAAATTATTTAAGAGAATGGACAATGGCTACTGAATGCCATTGATCTAGCCATCGATGATATACAATTAAACCAAACGACGAAGCATTCGCATAGTGTACGAAACACTTGAATGCACAAACAATGAAATCTGGAAAAAAGAAATAGAATCTGAAAGAATAAAAGAAATAATTAAAACCTGAAACAAAAAGAAAGAATATTAACGCGGACCTCCCGAAGTCGAAGCGAGAACTGGCTCGAGCCTGCACGCGGGCCCCTTATATAGCGGCGGCCGGGCGAAGATCGGCGAAAATTTCCGAACTTTACCGATTCCTTTAAAAGTTACTTTTCCGCTGTAATAACTAATAATGTATTAACTTTCTTGACTTTTATCGTTAATATACGTTGCAAACTATTTGTTATCGACAATTTTAATTTGCTATTGACAATAAATTTATTAATTTATTGGCTTTTTGTAAGTTACGAATACATTTTAATACAAATACGCTGTTTGTTTAAGTAGTAGCGAATAATTTATTAACTTTTTTTACTTTTATCGTTAATATACGTTGCAAAATATTTGTCACTAACAATAAATGTAGCAATTTATTAACTTTTTGCTAATTATAGATACATTTTCACGCAAATACGTTGTATATACTAGTAATAGCCTATAATTTAGTCATTTTTCCACTTGTATTATAAATTTACGTTGTGACCAATTTGTTATTAGAAATAAGTGTAATAATTTTTACACTTTTGCAAATTATAGGTACATTTAAACATTAGTATGATATTGTTCAAGTAATCACCAATATTTCATTCATTTTTTCAATTTTATTATAAATTTACGTTGTGAACAATTCGTAGGAATGAATTTAATTTGTTATTAACAATAAGTGTAATAATTTATGAACTTTTTGTGAATTATAGGTACATTTTTACTTATGTATATTATATGATCCATAGTAACCAATAATTTATTAATTTTTTCACTTTTATTATATACGTACGTTGCAAAAAATTTGTTACTAATAAGAAATTTGGTAATTTATACATTTTTTGTAAACTAGCTGCATTCACATTTTCACGGAATAAATATCCATAATACGTATATGTCAAAATATTTTTATTTCCTCCGTATTTTCGACTAAAATGAAGTATTGCGCGAAAAATAAAAACGTTAGAAGACTCATTCCCATCTTGAAGGCTGAATGAGAGTTTATTTTTTAACAACTTTGTATTAAAAAGTTATTGGTATTTATGTATCGAAGAAGACTATTACGTATAATAAATTTGATACTTGTGTTAAATAATTAAATTTGAAAAAAGAACTCCTTAAATAAAAGGTAAGCACCGCAAATAAAGAGTAAACAAAAGGTAATCTTAAACATTAAATACTCTCAGTTTTATTAATAATTCTTTAAAAGTTTTACCTCAGTTACCTACACAGTTAACCTCAAAATCTGTTCACATTGCTATTCAATTATCCTGAAATGACAGTGACACTTTCGTTGTAGTCAATATTCTCAAAGGAATTCAATAGAGACATGCATAAATATTTGTGACTGTTGCAGAAGATGGACGGGAACAAGGATGGAGTGGTGACGCTGTCAGAATTTTTAGAAGCTTATCACGCTGATCCCGACATTTCAACGAGTATGGCAGCACTAGACACGGCCTTCTGACACTCGGCGCGACCACGATACATGCCATGGACCTGAAGAGATTCTCTCGATTTGGGAATATATCGCTCAACGTTGTACCTTATCTCCTGGACCAGGGGAATGAATTTCCTCAAGGTGTATTACGAAGATCTCGAGCGACAGACTCGCGTCTACGTGTGCGAATTTCCGGGATCGAAGCGTCTCGAAGGAAAACGACGTAGATATTTTTCCTGTAACTTGTTCAAACACGGTTAAGAATATAGTCGCGTTTAAAGGATCCGATCCGCGAAACGACACGTTAGTACGTCGGTTTTGCAACAGATGGCGCTGAAACGCTACCAAGCAGCACCCTCTAGATAAAAGATCACACGAAATGGTCCTAAGAATAGAGATTGTCCTTTCGAGATTTGTAGTTCTAGTTATCAAGTATGCGTATCGCTAGGCAAGAAAGGATTAGATGAAAGATGATTAAACAAAGTATAAAAAGCGAAAAAAATACCAAACAGAAGAACGATATTACACGATTGTTAGTAGTTACGAACGGAACTTGTTACGAACTGTTATCAAGTAGTTCGTTTTTAAGGAACGCGCGCTACAAACGATGAACGAATATGTTGATTTAGAGATGGCAGTTAATAGAAAGATACTATTCGTTACGATGAGGCGAGATAAATAAAACTTACTTTAATACGTGGAAGTTGGTGTTTAACATAAGAGATCAGGTCGTATTCGTGTAGCACAGTGCGTCTTAAAGGAGGAAAATAAAAAAATTTTTGCAAAGTAGCATGAAACAAAAAGAAATAAGTGTGCCATTGAGATTTGATGTAAATTGTACGTGGCATTGTTCGTGCCAAAGTATAATTCTATAAAAAAAAAGACATCAGAAACACAGATATTCGAACGAAATATTTGTGTAGAAGTAATTGAGCTTGGCTTATATTTATTTTTTACTTCTACGTTCTTTACTTAAAAACTAATATATTTCAACGAAAAAAGGAAAAGAACATTTTCACTTTGGCTCATATTTTATATTGACAGACACGCAAGCACGGTATCATAACATGGATTCTTAACGATTTACAATAACAACGTAGTCTAGTTTTCTACGACAACCATATTTTTTTACTATGGCTATTGTTTATTACGCCAAGACGTAGGCGTTTACATTGAAATTTAATTAAAACTCGTCCATTCGCATAAAAATTGTATACGTGATTTTTTAATGGAAACGAGACACTTTCTTTTATTTACGTGTTATTGTTAGCCTAAAAAATCACAATTTCTTTTTCATTTTATTCCGTTTTCATTTCCGATACCACCATTATTTCTTACGAGAATAACGTTAGATTCGTTAATTTCGCGGAGTCACGAGAAACTCGAATTTAATTGTCATTGGAAACGCTTGTAGACGATAAAACGGTTCTAGGTTTTGCTTATTGACCGCGGAACGATTGCGAATTACCGATAGATCTTTAGTTTACAACGAGACGCTATAGCGAGCGGAGATAGGTCACGTATTCGTCGCTAGGTGTACTTCCAAGCGTCGCAGATAAACATGGGTAGCAGTAAACTCTGGAATACGATTTTTAATGGTAATAAAACCACGAAATTGACGTGTTTAATTCAAGTACACGGCAAACATTGATAAGGAAGAGGCGAGAATATGTAAAGAAAACAGAGGAAAAAATATAAAAGAAATAATTAGCTTGAGACGTAGAAAGTATAAAAAAGATATCGTAAAACCCGCTAGAGCAGCTGGCTATGTTGAGCGGGACTCGTTGTTTCTAGTACGTAAGCGAGTAGATTAAGCGATATAATAAAAGTATTTATTTTTGTGACAGGTAAGTGAATTATTAATCGTGGTAAGAACTTAGCTCGTAAAGACTGCGTGCTGCTAAAGAGAGAGAACGAAGCAGAGATGGATGGAAAGGGAAGAGAATAAGATCGAGACAGACATAAGAGAAATATACGAAGAACGAAGCGGAAGAAAGGAAAAGGCGAAAACAGTATGTTGATTTTCCATTCAAAAGATCTTCGATCAGGAACCTATGATACCGAATTTTATTGCAATTACTAACGTTTTGCGATGACTGGACCAAAGCGTCCGCGACGGGCGATGACGATTCCCGAGCGAAATATATTTAATCATTTTCCATCACTGCCTATTTCTGATTAACTTGTAAATAAGATCGGTACACTCGAACGGAACAAGACTCGCGATGCATCGAAAAACTTCGAATCTATCACTATTCGACGCGTCTTAAGGAAAGAAAAAGCGAGACACTGAAACCGGAGTAGAGTTATTCCAAGAATCCGCTCGTAAATCTTTCTTTTCTATCGTACATTTACCCATAAGATGTTACGTAAATCGTAAAACCATGGCTTCTTTCGATCGATCTTGTGTTTTAATTCTGTTATTTCATTTGACTAGCAGCAACGCGAAAAATTGCACGATGCATCGATAATAAAGGTGGCTATAAACGAAGAAAAACGAAAATCGAAACGAATATCCAATGAAAATGAGAACGAAAGGACACGGAAATAGATCTAGTGCACGACGAACTATCGGAATAGAGATTTCTCCGATTTTTAGCAGCGCCTACATTTAGAGGTTAAGATTTACGTGTAAAAATAGAGGCAAGCATGTCGAAGCGTTGCCTCGTATCAACTCGATCACTACCGCATGTCTTTGAAGTTACTGAAGTAAGTATAGAAAAACAAAGGGAACGGCGTAATTGTGTTATCTAGATATTTTCAACCCCAACCAAATGTTAGGTCTAGATATCAGAGAAGCGTAAAATATCTCACGTTCACGCCGTTGATTGAGAATACGATAGGTCTAATCCCTTGTTTATTTTCCTATTTTTCATTTTTCTAATTAGAATATTGAAATAACTTTATAATTTATTTTTCTTATTTTCTTTTTTTTTTAAGATGTGGTACAGTTAATCGTGCGATGAAATTTCAATGATTCGTACACACGCCGAAAGAAAAATTATGTAAGCTAATGGACGATTTAAAGAGGTAATAATGTTATTTTGAAATACCTGTCGTTTCAAACGCAAAGTTCCATTGTATCATATTAGTTCTATCCTATGCTTAGTCAACACGCGTGCATGCTTCGTACACGCATATACTAAATACACGAACACGATTGTATTCACACATACACGCGCGTATGCGTATACACATACACATCACTAACAGTAAATTGTCTTATCTTATAGCGTGTCTAGAGTCTTGCGTCTGTAAGATCTTGTATCTATGATTAGAAAACTTGACCGATAATCGGCAATTACTATATAGAAATTATTATATACGTATTTGACGTGTCTTTTAGAACGCCTTGAAAACGAGGTAACGCGTGAGAAAAAAGAAAAAAAGAAGAAAAAATATTTCTGAAAAATTAAAAAGAAACTCATACCAACACAAGATTAAAATTGGCGATCTCACCGACGACAAGCATTAAAGTGTTACTTAAAATTTGCATCGTACAAGTTAGATTACGAAAAACACGATACATCACGAATAACTTATCGGATAATAGAAATTTTTCCTTTTCCAAACTATTTAGTAAAACAGAGTATTTTTCTGGTATTTTTCCTAAGGACCAGAATTCATATTTTCTAAGCCGCGATCAAGGGAAAATACCGAAGACGTTTTTCTTAAGTTCATCGATGTAGACAATAAGAACAGGTTCGAAACGTCGTTGCATCGGAATCGTTTACTTACACGCATCACTCGTGAGTCACAATTTTCATTCTAGACAACTTCCAGCAAGCAGACGAACGTAAAATGTCTTTGTTGACGCCAACTTTCCAGTAAGGACTAAAGTACCATTTAACTGTCTGCAGCATTGCAATCTTATTTGAACAGAGCAAACGGTTTGTAAAATATTTGTCCAAAAAACCTCTTTTAGATATTTACAAATATTTTGGAAGTATATGTGTTCAATGTGTTTTTGGAAATTTAGGTTATCTTAGGTTATCTTAGGTTATCTGTGGCAAGCAAGAGAAAGTTCTTCAAACGTATGATATATTTGAAATTTACCAAACTCCATAGATTTATTTCATGTACGGAACGGAGTGTCACATATTTAAGAAGAAATATCAGATTAGAGTTCAGGAATATTGGTTGCTCAGAGGTATTAAGACATATTCCTTATTTTGCAGTTGACTACGTCGATTATCTTTTTTTCAATTTTTTTATTCCGTCTGACTGTCTCGAAGGCAGAGTCAAAATGCTTTTCCCCTAACCTCTCAATGCATCTCTCAAAAGTTCTACGTGATAAACATCAAGAATATATTTAAACGTCAGGTTCACGATTTTCTCTCGATCGCTACTTAAAAAACGATTCTAACCAGTATTCGTGAACTCTATAATGATAAACTCAAAATAATTGGAGACGATATTTAAAATCGGTATTATGTGTAAAACTTAACTTTGCGCTAATTAATGATAATGAATAGATATGCTAACGGTTCGTTCATTATACATTAGAGATATTGACAAAACACGAGTAACTATTGCTTCAAAATATTCTTCAGGAAAGTCCAGGCACAAAAATTCATACATTCTAGTACATGCAGAGAAACGCAAAATTAACCTAACCTAATTTTTCATCACTTCACTTTAGCAAAACAGAATTAACGTTAATTAATACGCATATGATGAGAGCTTTTTCAATTGGCACCATTTTAAACGACGAAAGGATCCGTGAGGGGTACAAAATGCATGTAATATCTCGTCTATTTTAACGTAGGCACATTGTATTTGAATAAGATTCAATGATCTATCTTCTCTATACGAAATCTATCTCCTTCTCGATAGCTAGTCGCATCTTTATCGAGAATATTTTCGGTGGTATCTACTAGAAGTAGTATTATGACTGCTGGACAGAGAAATCGAAAGGGAATTGATCCGTGAAAAGGGCTCGATGTCCCAGAGAAAAAAGCCAACTAGAGTGATGAATCGTTTAAAGAGTCATTGAGCTGTTCACGGCCAACATCAATACTTAAGGAGAACTATTAAATAGAACAATGGAAGATTATGGTCGGGCTGTGCTTGTACTGGCTGACAGATGGTCCAATCGTATAGAATACTTACTCATTAAGAAGAATATTAATTGTGGACATAAAAATATAGCCTGACTGTGTTACACGGCGCACGAAAAACCGTACCAGAAAAAATGTTATGCATTCGCAAATAAGAATTGGAGATTTCATATGTCTGTAAATTTCGTCCAATCAATTCTCTATGAAACGTAAAATTGATTTTAATACATATTTTAACATCTACCTTCTTCAGATGAAATGGAAAAAATGTTTGAATGTGGTAAAAAAAAAAAAATGTTATTCCTGTTATTTAATTGTACAAATTTAAATACATCCGATAAATACATTAAACGTTAACATCGGAATTATTGCTCAAATCAGTGAATATTAGGATGAATGGTAATGATATTCTCTGCTGTTTATTATACACAACTTAACCATTTAACTACTATCTGAATTTCAATTAATCGTAGAAATGGAAATTGATATAGATACATCTTTCAAAATGCAAATGTTTCTGAAGAGAACGCAACGATTACTCAAATCATGAATTTTAAATGGAAAAAGTTGTGAAATACAGTCCTTTAAATATACTAATAAAAAAAAGTAATTTATACGAGGCGTTCTCTGAAATTGGATAACTTTACGTATACGCCAAAAAAGTTAAACAATCATAGATTTTTCATTATTGAGCAGTGTAGTATCGATCTTTTCAACATAACCTAAATGTGTACATCTCGGATTAATTGTTTCACAGTTCTTTAAAAGTTCAATATTAGATGACATGCGAGTTTTCAGGCACCGTGCGTTATCACAGCAAGTTGACAAAAAAATACATATACGATATGTTACAACTAAAGGAATTTAAACAAAGAAGAAAAAAGAGAGAAAGTGGTAAAAATATTCATATGATGGTATATTTTCGGTGTAAAGCAAATGTATATGTAAAATGTATCCGTGGTAAAACTACGTATATCTTGTAGCTTTAACGTACCGATGGAAGCAATCCTCTTTGCGAGCATTTTGGAAATTCTAAATCGAAGAGAATAAACATTATAAAATGAGCACGAAGAGCTATGCACAGATGAATCCATATTTTTCATTTAATGCCTTGAAAGAGGACTTGCTTCCGATCGATACAAGCATGTAATCGGACTATTCGTTTGAATGTTGATTGTTAAATGTTAGGATAGAGAACTTTAAGAAAAAATGCCCAGTCTACAAGCATCGTGCATCGGAAACATTTCGTTGCATACGGAATTCTGTTAGATCAGTAAAATTTTTTCATCGAAATGAAACATCGATCGTTACTTATTTCGCATTAAATATATGTTCTTAAAAACTTTGATCATGTAATAGTCTTTTCGCGTGTCACGTACCGTCTAATATGCATATATTGGCACTTAAAAATTAATGTTACTTTGTTGTTTACACATATCGTTAAAAAATTTGTGTCATGTGTAATATCGATTATTCTATTAAAAACTTACAATATTACGAGGCGTCTGGAATCAATACCCACCAAATCCATTTCTTGTTTTAATAATTCATTTTGCAATTCATTGTTATTATTATTTTTTAACTGAGAAAGTCAATCGGACTTGGCGAGTTTTGATTTTAAATGTCTCATATATTTAAATATATTATTAGTTAAAATTTGTCCACTTTCTTTATTAACAAGTACTATGAATGATTTACAGATAATTTGACTTTATTTGTACATAAAACAAATGCATTAAATTCTCATATCAGTATCACATAGAAATGCTGCCTTAAATAGGCTTTAAATTTATTTCGCTCAGTTTTGCGTATACGTTCTTATTTTTTTCCTTTTTTAAATACTTATACTAAAGTACACTTTTTCGCAAACGTAATTCACATGAATAATATGTTTACGATTTTTTCGAAACATAAATAGTTTTATTTAAAAAGTACGATCACTGCCATTGCTTGTTTGCAATGAAATTCATCTTTCCTGTTAGGGATTTTTACACTGTCCCAAAGGTGTAACCATTACTATTAAAAAACTGGTGTCAACGAATAAATTTGAGTTTATATTTATTGAAATGAATTACAACTCTAAAGGCGCACGAAAATATTTTCAATGATAAAATCATCGTTTGGAACGCTGCGTTCACAATTATTTTAGTTATGACAAAGCCTACTGATTTAAATAATCTTAACTAGTTATTGTACTATACTTGAAAGTATGTAACTATTTTATAAATAAATAGATAATCAATGTTAATTGCTTTATATTTTGTTGTAGTAATTTACTTACCAAAGACCAGGTACAAATACT
Organism: Eufriesea mexicana; assembly: GCF_001483705.2. Classification (NCBI taxonomy): domain Eukaryota; kingdom Metazoa; phylum Arthropoda; class Insecta; order Hymenoptera; family Apidae; genus Eufriesea; species Eufriesea mexicana. The sequence continues at coordinate 137,336 of NW_016907939.1, read as the reverse complement.
AAGAAAAGAGTATATTTTATAAAAGACTTCATCGTTTTATTTTTCCCATTCATAATTATACAACTTACTTTATTTTTAGTTACACTTAAAAATATTGCATAAAGTATTATGAATTTTTTGTATATATCTTATAAAATTTTCTCAGTTACTAACTCTTATTTTTATATGGTGATTTGTAAATTAATAATATTGACCAAAATGTATTATCAAATTTATAAACAATACATTTCATATATCAATACATCTTTCATATTGATATATACACCGTCATTTCAATGTTGAAACATATAATACACAGTTCCTTCCAAGTACATAGGTCATAATATATTAATTAAAATCGTGTTTTTATAAAAATTTAAAAGAAACTACGTTGTTACTGATTCTGATTTCATTTTATCCAATAACTGTTGACCAATATAATCCCAATATCTCCTTCTTATTGTATCATGTTTCTCACATAATTCTTTACATAGCTAGATATAATTACAAACATAATTAGAAATAGTACAGATAATTCATAAATACAGATATAAGTAAGAAAGACTATACCTTAAGAGCATTAGTAATATGAAATATTGAATCTGGTGATTCCTCTGATATTGGTTTTTCCTGACAAATGTCTATAATACAAGCCAGCAAATGATTAACACGACAACCAGCATGGTACAATTCCTCACACTTCTGTCTTACTCTTTCATTATAGGCCAAACCCTGGCTATCTTGCATTAAGATACTAAAATGTGGCATAAAATTCATACATTAATTAAATTGCACAATTTAAAAACATGGATTGCATAAAAAACTATCACCAACATTACCCTCGTAGGTAATTCCAAGCACTTTCATTTCCTTTGACTAAATCAATTTTATCCAAGGCAAACTCAATTTCTCTGTCAATTACGCTTTGTTCAAATTTTGTTGTATTACTTAATACAAAATAACGTTGATTCCAAGCAGAATTATTGCGAATATCTTCATTCAATAAGTGTTCTGTATATTCTAACTCTTTGTCAAATAAACTGCAGATTATATACAGTATTTATTTTATATATTAGTACCTAAAAATATAAATTAACGATAGTAAAAGCAAATCAAGTATACTAACTTAAATGTTTTTATACACCACTGGCGATATTGCCAAACATGATAATTCTTTGCATCAAGTTTTAAAATATTTTCTATAAATTCTAATTCTCCACTGGGATCTTGCATCCATTCAACAATAACTTTTCTATGATGCCAAACTTGGTAATTTTTAGAGCTGTCATATGTCAACAGATTAATAGATTTTAATTCATCTCGTAACTCTTCATATGTGTCCCTAACTTAAAATAATAATAAAATTTTAGTAAAAGGAAATATTATATCGATTTAAAGTAATATTAAATAAAAATAGTATACTTTTAATAGCTCGGAAATAGTCATATGTGTCCCTAACTTAAAATAATAATAAAATTTTAGTAAAAGGAAATATTATATCGATTTAAAGTAATATTAAATAAAAATAGTATACTTTGTAAATATTAAAATTATTCAGTCCAATAGATATTATTTTTTGTTTTACATGAAATACCTTCTAATCAATGCAGATTATGATTCTTAAATAAATAAAGTGGAACAAACATAATGCAAAAGAATAATAACATATCTTTATCACACAAATTTATATGATTTACTTCTATTCTTTGAGTTATTTTTCAAATATTATTTACTTATTTTTTCAACTATAAAATATATGTAACTAAGATTTAAATGTATTATAAAATACATTAAATAGTAAAAAATAAAATAATGCACAAATTTACAGTTTTATCTACCTTCTACTTCGGTATATAGAAAAATACTTGTTATCTACTTTAAAATGAAGGTTATATAAGGTTAGGTGTGAGTTAGAATAAGAATACATAACTCTGACGAAATAAAATTTATAACCTTATTATCATTTAAACATGGTATTTAGCTCATAAAACATGCAAAATACTTACATTTTTCAGAATAAGCAATTGAAACAATAGGATCGGGACCATCATCCTGAGGCACAGGAATTACATCTCTCCATTCTTCACGATCCCTATATAATACCCAGCTTGAATCTTCAGAATTTTCATCAGAGCTTTCCATCATCTTTTATTTTCACAAAATATCGTGGAACTGACAAAACTGAAAATTAACTTCCACGACTTGATTATGTTAGCTGTTTTATCTTTTCAAACCTGTTAATCCTCCCATTACAGATAGGGAAATAGCATATCGACTATTATCGATAGTTTCCGGTATCGAAATTTATCTCCTTGTTTTTAATACTATCGATAGTTTAGATACTTCCTTTTCGTGATTGTGCATTTTCGATATACATTGCAAATATTGAAAATTTATGGCATATTCACGCACACAACTGATTTTCAGATTTGTGTGAATTTCCCCTAATGTTGATCATAATTAAAACTATGATACTGTTTATGAAGTTTTAATAATTTTATGTCCAAAATCATCCAACTCATTGATTATATTATTATTGTCGTGAAATATATATTTCAACTATTCAACAATTTAAATATAGATATTTTATATATAATTACAAATTATTAGTCTTTTCATATATTTTTAAATTAATATTTTTAAAATATTAAACTTGTTCATATAAAAAAGGAGAAATGTATTTTCATTACATAACACAAACTATTTTAACTAAAGTTAAAATTTATTGAAAAATATGAACATGTGTACATACTTTGGAATAAAATAGTTTATATTTCTTTATGTTGCTTTAAATTACTAGTATTATAATCAATAAAAACCTAGATCCCTGAATTATAGAAACCACTTTAAATATGTCTTATTCTATATAAAAAAAATAAAAATGAAATTCATTATTTTCTGCTTTTAACTATAATTTTCATGTAGAAAATCTTAGAAAATATTAAAATGTTAATTAATACTTCTTAATTTGTAAAATTTGTAATGAAACACTTTATACATTAACATATATGTTATTTTTTCATAAATTTATTGGACAACACATTGAAAACATTAAATTAGGTTGTGGAGCCCAATGTTCCAAATAAAAAATTTTAATAACATGGTTATATTGTAATACAATATTACCTAAAGTATTCTACATATCACGTACATTCTAAAGAATAATCTGTCTTGTATCGAGCATTCATCCCATTCTCACATCGCATTTCTTCCACACTCATACTAAACTAATATTTTGTAATTGCAGTTCTTTCGAGCTACTAATTTACTGTCATATATGGCCAAGTATTTGAAATTGATAAACAAATCGCGTATTTACATTAGTATGTAAATACAATGTAATACAAAATTTGATAAAGCAAATGCTATAATGCAAGTCGTTATATACAGAGTTTACAATTTAAGTTGCTTTTACAAAATTGTAATTGAATATATAATAAATAATATATTACGCATAGCATTTCTTTGTAGAGGATCACATTTATATATTCAACTTTTTGAACTGTATTCATTAGTACGGATAGAAATAAACATGGTCTTTAAGCCTGACGATCGTTAAAATAACCTTTTTATGCAATCACAAAGATATAGAAATTACAAACATTTAATGAAAATAGGTTTCTCTGTACTTTATCCTCCAAATTTAAATTTACTATAGTAGCTTACACACGCTCAAAAATGAAAATGCAAAATCATTTTTGTTATATTTTGTTGCATGTTATATAATGATGCATTTTTCTTGAGCATGTGAATTGATGCTTTTATAACTTTATGTGTACAATTAATTTTTGTCTGAATGTTAACTGAATATAATTAATTTTTCTCTTCTTTTTTTTCAGGTCCATCTTCTTGTTGTTGTTGACTTTGACTTTGGCTTTGTCCTTCTCGTTCTGCGGCCATCTATACGTAATTAAATGAATTTAATAATGAATGCTTGTATAACAATACCTTCAATCAATCAAATAAATTACACACCTTCTTATACGCCATTTCAAACAATTTGAGACTTGCTTGTTGTAATTCATTTGTTTGGCTCTTAATTTCTTCTGGTGCAGTGTCATCTTTCTTCGCTAATGTTTCACGTACTTTTGCAACTAATTCTCTGAGTTTATCACACTATAAACAATTATTGCATAATATGATGAAAAGAATTAAATTAATATAGTATAAGTATTAAATAATAGAAAATTAATAATATATTCATATTATTAAAAATATTTAAATATAATACAAACAGTAGTGCTTTATATATAGCCTTACTTCGTCTTGTGGTAACTGTGCTTTAAATTCTTCTAATTTAGCTTCTGTATCGTGAATAATTCCCTCAGCTTGATTTACAGCTTCAACTCTATCTTTTTTGATTTTATCTTGTTTCGCGTATTGCTCAGCATTTTTTACCATATTTTCAATTTCATCTTTACTAAGACCGCCACTTGATTGAATAACAACTACAAATAAAAATTAGAAATTGAATTGGTCAATTAATTTTGTTAGTCCATATTAAAATCGTCTCGCTCTACTTGTGAAATACAATAAAAATTATATTTGAATTGCTTCCTACATATACATACTTTGTTGTTCTTTTCCAGTTCCTTTATCCCTAGCAGATACATGAACAATGCCATTGGCATCAATGTCAAATGTGACTTCTATTTGTGGCACTCCTCTGGGTGCAGGAGGAATTCCAATAAGAGTAAATTGTCCTAAAAGCTTATTGTCGCTAGCCATTTCTCGTTCGCCTTGATGTACTTTAATTTCAACTTGAGTTTGACCATCAGCAGCGGTTGAAAATACTTGACTTTTTTTAGTCGGAATAGTCGTATTTCGAGAAATTAATCGTGTAAAAACACCGCCCAATGTTTCAATACCTAAAACATACGAATATTAATTTTTGGTTATTCTCTAAATGTATCTAAGATAATACAAAAGTATTTTATTATAATAACTCAGCAATATAGAGTCTTCATTCTATTCAGAGAGAAGATTAGTTATTACAACCATCACAGTCTAAAAATAATTTTCACTAAATATATAAAGAAATAATTATATACCAAGTGACAGAGGAGTAACATCTAAGAGAAGAACATCAGTTACATCTCCAGCAAGAACACCACCTTGAACTGCAGCACCTACGGCTACAGCTTCGTCAGGGTTTACAGCCTTTGATGGCTGTCGACCAAAAATTTCTTGTACAGTTTGTTGAACTTTAGGTACTCTTGTCATACCACCAACTAACAATACTTCACCAATATCAGACTTTGATACTTCAGCATCGGAAAGTGCCTTTTGACATGGTTGGAGAGTACGTTTAATCAAATCACCAACAAGACTTTCAAATTTACTTCTTGAAAGTTTAAGATTTAAATGTTTTGGTCCACTAGAGTCCATAGTTAGATAAGGTAAATTTATGTCAGTTTGCAAAGAGCTAGATAATTCAATTTTTGCTTTTTCAGCTGCTTCTTTCAATCGTTGCATGGCCATTGTATCCTTAGTTACATCTATACCTTGCTGCACAAAAGAATAAAAATGACATTGAAATATTACATATATAATTTGATATATATTAAAAATAACATAAATTATTATGAAATACATACATCTTTTTTGAATTCTAATACAAGATAATTAACTAATGCATTATCGAAATCTTCACCTCCTAAGAAGGTATCTCCATTTGTAGACTTAACCTCAAAAACTCCTTTTTGAATTTCTAAAATTGAAATATCAAAAGTTCCACCACCTAAGTCATACACTGCAATACTGAAAAAAGATATTATATATGTAAAGTATACTTCTTTTATTAATTGAAATAGCAATAATATTATGAAAATAGTCAGTAAATGATTTCAGCATGTGTTACACAATAATTCTAAGAGACGAAAAATAATGACATCATTCTTTATTTTATATACTTTATAAATATATTTATATTATATGATTAAAAATATTAAAATTCTTACATTTTATCTTCTGTTTTGTCCATACCGTATGCAAGGGCAGCTGCTGTTGGTTCATTAATTACTCTAAGTACATTAAGCCCAGCAATTTGACCAGCATCCTTAGTAGCTTGCCTTTGTGAATCATTGAAATATGCAGGGACAGTAATTACAGCATTTTTTACTGATGTACTTAAATATGATTCTGCTGTTTCCTTCATCTTCATGAGCACAAATGCACCAATTTGACTAGGAGAATACATTTTACCATCACCTCCCTGTACCCATGCATCTCCATTAGAGGCTCGAACAATTTTGTAAGAAACAGATTTCCTAAAATTATAGATATTTAAAAAATAAATTATATATATTATATATGTATGTATGTATGTATGTATGTATGCACATAAGATACATACATATCCTTTTTTACTTCAGGATCTTCAAATTTTCGTCCAATTAGTCGCTTTGTAGCATAAAATGTGTTTGATGAATTTGTAACTGCCTGACGTTTGGCTGGCATACCAACTAAACGTTCTCCTTCTGAAATTTGATAAGTTCTTCATTTTATTTTTATTGAAATGGAAACTTCAGACCAATATTACTAATCAAATATTTTCTAATACATTCTAGAATTACAATTTAAAGCAATGTGTATTATTAAAGGTCATTTCAGAAATTAAAAGTCTCATTTCTATAATGTTACTTTTAGGTAGAAGTAAAATAATCATATATAAATAATATGCAAACTTATAGTAGTAAGATTTATCTTTAAGATGATAATATTTAATGAAAATACACTTTTAATTTCATAACTATATAACAATATAGTTCCTAACCTTTAGTAAATGCTACATAAGATGGAGTCGTTCGTGATCCTTCTGCATTTTCTATGACTTTAGCTTGTTTTCCTTCCATAACCGCTACACATGAGAATGTTGTACCAAGATCAATACCAATAACTGCACCTTTTACACCTTCAGATCTAAATAAATAAATAAATTAATAACTTTTACTTATAATATTTAAAAATATTATTAATGTTACATTATTAATAATATGAAAAAATTAAATATATAATTAAACATGTTAAATAATTATAGAATAATTTAGCTTTGATTTACTTGTGTCTGTACTGATGTAAATCTGTAAATCGTTGGGATACGGAGAATGTAGGAGCTGCAACCTGAAAATATTTAAATTTATTTAATTATATTGTCTAAAATTTTACAATATTTAGGTTTTAAATCTTAAATTTAAAAATTTTAAATAACTACAGCAGAATGAAAAAATGTTCAGTGATAATTATTACAAATATGTTACATAAATTTTTATATATACGTTTCATAAATGTTAACAAATGTACATCTTCATACAAAATCAAATTACAATATAAAAAAAAAGAACTAAATAAAAGCAGATCACGTGCCGGCTACAAAATCGGCAATGCTTAAGTGTTGATAGTAAAAATATTCAAATATAATATTCGTAAAATAAAAATAAATAGAATATAAACAGATGAAACCTATTTTACATGATTAATTAATCTTAACAGTATACAAATTCAATAAAACGGACAAACATTTTATAAATGAAATTATACGGCGTGTTCAGAATTGCCACCGAAACTTACATTTTTAAGAATTGTGCTGAATTGTTGTTTTCTAGTAATTTCGCAGGTTATATTACTACAACTACGAGTTAATAATCTTGCAGCAGTCAGCATCTTGATTTTATAGGTTTTATCGTACAAATTTATGAAAAACTTGGAAAGAGACGCGAGAACCCTTACTTCACGTGTAGTGATGCAACCTCCACAGAGTTATTAATGCGCACACTATACGCGCAGTGGAAGTTCTTCTTCTGTGTCGACCAATGAACAGAGTACTATTTGACCAATGAGAATTTTGCTCCCAATGGATACGCGAATCAACGTATTGCATGGCCTTCCTGTTCTTCGTTACTCGAGAATTATCCCGAATATTCTACTACTCTATAGATATCGTAACCATTAATCGACGAGTTATAAAAAAACTAGAATCAAAGAAATGAAATAAATATGCATATAATAATTTAGATTATATGTTATTATAATATCAAGTAATATCTGTTATTATTTCGTTATACCAATTCAAAAATATAGTTATTCAACAATTAGAATTTTCTACGATGGTATTACGCCCAGTTGTTTCCGGAATTTAAAAAGTGATGTAATATGTTAATAGTCTTACACTTATATAATACACTATTCAAAATTTATAATTATAAAATAATAACTTATACAATATGTATAAAATATATAATCAAATACGGAAGACATTTTATTTAAACCAAGAGTACTTTAACAATGATAAAAGTTTGTGTTAATTTCAAAATTCTTTTTTAATATCATATTTTTAATAAAAACTGACAAATGTTTTTTCGTAATCTCATTTTTAGGCAATAAATAATTTTTCGTACTATTATAAATTTGTTTCATAAATTTGTAATAATTAAAAATAATACAAATGTTATATTCTTATGTTACAAGTAATTTATTTGGTAAATATAAGTATACTTATATAAATAATAAAATTTGAGACATTATGTAGTTTATTATATTAAGGTTTTAAATCGTGTTCAATCATTGTTGATAACATAACTCTAAATTGATATATATATTATTATATTATAATGTGTAATTAATATAGTAAAATACTTTGATATGAAATTTTAAAAATAAATAAGTACTTTACCGAAAACTCACAGTTTAAAATTTTATTTTCTTTTTTTATGAAAAATAACAGTACAAAATATATAATATGTATATTTTACCAATTAAAAACTATTTTATTGCAAATTATACCCAAAAGGTCATTACATTTATTAAATATTTTAGTATTGAAAATATATATTTAATTACATAAATATTATTTAAAGAACTATTAAATATGTAAATCAGTTATAAAGGTATAATAGTATTTATCATTATAAATTTACATATATACAGAAAATATAAAAATACTTATATTTTGTTAAGATGATATATTTTTTAAATACAAAAATTATAATTGATAATATAAATGTATAAAAAATAAGTACTTCTTAAATAGTAATATGTGTAATTTACACTTACATTGTTACTTTTTACTTTAGTCAACTTTTAATTAAAAAAAAAAATTTAATTTTATACCTTAAAATAAAACAAAACATATGGAGTTATACCTTCTGCGGTAAGGAACAATCTTGATTAATATAACTAATATTTTCTATTAATAACAACTAAATAATATTTGTTATATACAATTACAAATATCAGAGAAATTATGAATTACTTTTTTCTTTCCAAAATAAAAGATTTGGCGATCCATTCATGTGTATTGTACAATTTATCACTTCATTTCTAAAAATTTAAATTATTATTATGTTTCTTCCTATAATAAGTATTTTATATATTTCTGAGTAAAATAATAAACTTACAAGAAACGATCTCTTAAAAGAAATGCTTTAGGTTGCATCCAATTTAGTCTTTCACCATTGTAGCATAAGATTTGTGTCATTGTTATTTTTCGAATTTCTTCTAATTGATTTAAGGTAAATGATCCTGGACTGTTTGCATTTTCATACCAATATCGATCACCTGAATAATGTATCATAAATGTTATGCTTATTATTAACAATTACTTATTGTATAGTTCTAAAGTAATACAATTTTATATGTTTTTATAATTGAACATAAATCATTTACCAAAACGAATATTCCGGAAGGTACGTCCTAGTAAACAAAGGAATGTTGGTCCTAAGACAGAATCAGGTAAAGGTGCTTCTGAGAGTAATCCTGTTACTAAATCTATATCCTCTATGTTTCTGTAAATTAGAAAGAATGTAAGTTGTAGTAATTATAGTAATGTAAGTAATGTGTGTAAATTACTAAATGTAGTAATTAATAACAAGCATAAATTGTAGTAATTAATTAATGGTAGAAATTATTAACTATAAATTGAAATATTCAGGGTTAAATAATAAATCATTATGATTGTATGTTTTGTGTGACAGTTTAATTTCTTATTAATGTATTAACGTATTATTTCTTATTAACATATTAGAAATTTAAATAAGAAATATATAGATAATATTATATAATATTATATAAAAATATATATCAAATTAACTTATTATATATAGCTTTTTTAATAATGTATACTTCACTAGATGTATTTATTACATTATATCAAATTAATAAAAAAAATTAATTTTAATGTATCCCCTAATTTAAATATTAATTATAGTACATCTGTTTTTATAATATTGCTATACATTATTAATTTCTCATATGAATACTTATAATTATTACTTATTTATTTCTTACTTATAAACTTTTCGAAGTCTTTCTATAGTATCTTTGGTCATTGTTCCCCTAAGGTCTTCAAAATGGACGATGTGTGGTAAATTGCAAAACGATCGCCATTTGACATAAGGTGATAAACCGTGATCTCTTCCTTGTTGTATAAGTTGTGCAGCATAATCCACGGCAATATCATTGCTTTTTCCATCATGGAAATATCGTTCCAAAAGGATTTCATTCAGTCCCGGCGGCAATGGCTTCCTAGAATGTCCCGCTGTCGCGGAAATTAAATCTTGCATCCTAGATCGTCATTAAAACCAAGTTCTCATGGGACGTGTTAGCAAATCGTAGTGATATTTAAGAAAATTTTATGTAATTCTTACGTGTACTTTTAGCAAGCCTTTTTTTTAGTACGATTATAGAATCTTAAAATGATACATATAATGAAAAGTTAAATTAAATAAAACTACTTTGATTTTGTAATTGCTAAATGTAATATCGCAATTAAATCATTATTCTAATAAATAGATTCGAATATTATTCTTAAAACAAAATAGCATTAATTTTATATTTATTATGTAAATTTCCATCAGTAATTAGAATATACTATATTACATAATATTAATAAATATATAATAATCCAATTTATGCATTTATCTCTTGTGTTATTATGTAACAAATGCTTTTAAAATAATAATTGATTCCAAAATGTTTTGTACCGATTTCATTCTTTTTCCTTATCATTTATTATCATCTACATATCATTTATTTATAAAATGATTCTTTTTCAATTGTTGCGTATGCAGAAATTACAAAACGAATAATTATTTTCTATCGAAATATATCGTTTTATTTTGTTAGCTTTCGCGTAATGAATTATCTGAGAGAAAGGTTATTATCATTATATGATTTTAGAACGATCAGTCTTCGAATCTAAAGATCTGTAAGGCTCACGCAATGTAGTCTATTACATTCTATAACTGTTGCACGCTTCGAAAGGTTGCGTTAAAAACTTTGCCATTTAAAGTAACATCTTCGCAAATGACTTTAACAATAAATAACTACGAGTCAAATAATTTACTTGAACTACTGGCATTTTGAGTGACATACATTCGTAACAACTAATTCTTTTGTTCAGGCTGATCAAATAAATACGAATAAAACAAAGATGCATGACAAAATTAAAATTTAACCAAAATAAAACTAACAATTGTTTCAAATTAAAACATTATAAACAAAAAATATCTAATTATAAACAAATAATTACAAATAATAAAAAATAATTAAAAGCTTTTAACTGATATGTGACTTATACTCAAAACATTTTAACAGTATCTTAAGGAATCTTGTTCATATAATTATGGCTTTCAATTCTTTTCTTGTTCGTTAAACATTATATCATTCTCGGGCATTTACAATGTATTGTCTGTAACCAATAAAATTGTAACTGATCTTACGAAACCAATACTAACAGCAGCCTAATCCTCTCCTGTCGACTAATGTCGATCACCGTTAACCATCCGGTGCTTTCCAATGGCTAATTTCATGAAGTGTGCGTCTGACTAAGGATTGTTGGAATTATATTTACAGGTAATTTCAACTGACCTGTAGCACCAGCAATCAAGCGATCAATAGCACCAGCTTCATAGAACTCTTGCGGAGCGTAGAAGGCCGATAGTAAGGACCTTTCTCCAGACTTTAACGCCGATCGCGAGTCAACTAGGTCGAGGGTTTTTGGGGTCAGCGTGGCAATGAAGAAGAGCCCAGCAGATGCAGCAGCATTTGAAAGTGTCGCATCTGTTCGAATATCGTAGCCTCGAAAATAGCCTCGATGCGTTAAACGTAACTGGAATCTATTAATATTTCACAGAATTAAGTAATTTCATAGTATATATGTATACATATAACATGTACAATCTATACGCATACATGGAATATTGAAACATTTCTCTATTATATGGATAAGAAAGAGACAAAACGTGATAAATACGTTATTATGAAGATTAGGCTTATGGGAAAGTTTTATCATACCTTCTCATAGACACTTGGGTTCAAAAATCTATGAAACTACTAATTGTAAGTAAAGTTGGAATTGTAGATGTTCCAATTCATTCTTTGTAACAAATATATATTATAATAATTAATATCTATGAATTAATGAATAATGCTAATAGCGATGTGATAGAATAGAGCATTTAATTTAATATAAAAATATAAATATAGAGAATTCAATAAATGAATCTTGCAAATGTTATCAATATTTAAGTATTTTTTACTCCAAATCACATAAATACCTCGAATGCTTCAAACAATATATTATATTATTACAGTATATACTTTTAAACGTTTAGTCAAATGTATTTAGTTTAGCTTCTCTACATTCGCAGATCATGTAGATACAAGATAAAAGATACACATCGATAAAATAACAAATTAATAATAAAATGGAATAAAAATTTCATCCTACCCATTCATCGAACTAGCAAAACTGTTAATCTGTTAAATTAATTATAATTGTTAATTTATTAAATTAATTATAAAGCGAAAGAGAGTATACGTACTTGTCGAGTGTTGTTTCACCGAGAACAACCGGTAGAAACTCGTTATAAGTTATATGCTCCATTTCCGCGATAACGATCCTTCTTGCTTCCTGGTAGAGTCTCTCGTCGTCCCACTGAGGATTCAGTTGTCCCAGCTCCGTAGCGACTCGGTTATGTTCTCGTAGAAAAAGTACATGCATTAGAGTGAGACCAGGGTTCTCGTTTACCCGTGAATCCCCGCTAAGAAAACATGGGAAAGCTTTGTTCGCGCTTCTACAACTTTCGTACTTCGGTGATGGCATAGGCAAGTTCTTCCTTTGCGTATTAAGTAAACCGCCCTTGCCGGATCGTAGAGCTTTTGCTACATTTTCGGAACTCCCATAAAGAGGCGAAAGATCTAAGTAAGACGACGCTTGGTTGATTTGCTGCCTGGGACCCAATTTGCAACCCTATGGAGAAAAATACTTTGTACACTTTTCGTTAAGTACTATGTTAAACATTCTTCGCTATTCAAATATAGTTTTCCACTCTCACCAATGACGTAGTACACTTAGGAATGTAGAATATGACATGGAACAATAGAGTAAGTATAGTTCGAACGATATACAGGGTGTTAATGCCAATTTCGCTCAGGAAAATGTTTACATGCTACAAACGATAAGGCAGATATTAGGTGATATGATTTAACTGAAACATTCTATAGAGTGAGAGCATAAACTATAAAACTGAGCCTTTAACCGATACTTCCGATTGATTCCGAAATAATACGATAGATGTCACCAATGTTCACGATTGCCTCTTATTTGATACTAATTGTAAGAAGGGGAGCCTGAGAAACGATCCCCACCGATTACAATGAAATTTGACAAAGTGGTAGATTTATATCAGCAATAATTGATAGTTTACTAACTACCAATTTACTGTTACTAAATTCTGTTTAACATTTCAACGCTGTCAGAAAACTTCAACTTTTCATAAATTATTATTTGCAATACCCAAAACTCGAAAAACTCGTTTCAAATCAACATTGTACGGCATTGATTGACGTCGAAGCATGTTATTTCCCCGCAATATTTAAAATTGTTGTTTTAAAAATCAGAATACTCGTATATACGTTTACATTTGATTGGTGTAACCAACCACAACTTTGCTATATCGTTCGAGTCAATTCTACGTTGGATATCGAAAATATCACAATTGCATCATTCGTAATGTAGCCAATAATTCTATTTTACATTATACTTCAACGAAACATTCACAATTTCGCAAGAGCCTACGCAAAGAACTTAATTCGCACGTTATATTTCTACGTATGTATTACCTGCAGCGAATTTCCTGGGTGCGGCGCCGATCTGGAATATTCCATACAACCGACAGCATTCTCGGCTCGAATCGGAAAGCATTCCGGATGGAAGTGTTCATATTCTACGTCGCAACATTTTAATTTCGCCCCATCAGGTAGTTCCATCTTTGGTGTATGTGCAAGGTCGTGCACGAGGAATTGGCCGAATAGCGCGGTAAGCGCCATTAGATACGGATGCTTAAGGTCCGACCCCCCGGAATGCACCTTCAAGGAGACGTCCCTGGCGCTAGGCAAATCCGTGCGTGGCAAAGACACACCGTCGGCATATTCAGGTGGTAGAAATCGCACGTAAGCTTCCAGAGCAGCGCCCCAAGTCGGATGTAAACCATTGTTACACTTTCCACTGTGTGTCCTATAGCGTGGATCTATCCTCTTGCAGCTATCCATCACTTGCAAAAATGTGGGTGAACCAGGACAATTGATAGCGGCTACTGACGGTAACACGGAAGACGCTTCCTTCGATGACATATTCAAAGCTTCCACTAACATCACGGCCATTGTTTCGATTCGTAGCGCTTTCCGCGAGAGATTCTGTGCGTGCTCTGTCATTTCGTGAGATGCGCCGAGGAACCACGAAGGGGAACCATGGTTCAAGTGTGTGCGCGAGTTCAGGATCGCCTGTTCTGCCTGATCATATTTCTCCATCGAAATGTTTGTACGCCTACCCAGATCCAGTAACATGTTTGACGGTAAGGTCGTACTACCGACGAGTACGAATATGGCAAGGAATCTGCGAATCGGAATCTAAAGATAGGAAATATAGGCTTGTCCATATGTAGAGTTGCGAACGTGGCGTTGACATTTTTATAATAAATTTTTTACAGGTGAGAGAAGTGTTAGTGAATTGTAATTGTTTTTAGTATAGTTTGAGGGAATCAAAAGTGTGAGAAGAAGGAGTGCATGTTCGATAATAAATGCAAACTTCTGAAGCAATTTTCGTTTCTTTGTAACGAATCATCAATTATCTATAATGAAGTAGGAAATAATACACCAGTACGAAATACTGTTACTATCAACATCGTGGGAACGGAATGGTAAAGTCCATTTCTTGTGAGCAGTGCACTCATTGTTAGGGTAAATACCTATTCATGGTTTTCTTATCTATAAGGGTCATCAGAAGTGTTATTGAACCTTAACCTTTCGTAAACGTTTTTTTCTGAAATAACAGGCAATAAGGTACACGATTTAAGTAACAGCCGAAACTCGATTATATCTGGTAATGAAATACGGCTACTACGCAAAGTATAGAATTTTATATACTGCATACCTTTGAGTTTCGTACAAAACGTGATTAGCGTCTTAATTCTTGAAGAATAGAAAATGTCTAATTAGACACGACTAAAGCTGAAACTTTCGTGCCAGTATGAAACCTTTGAGTATTAACATTGTGAGAATATAGATGTTGTAAACATCACGGTAATGTTACACCTTCCACTTCAAGTGTACTCGTGAGAAATCGTCTATAACTTCTATTATACAGTAGTATACCTTGACGTTACCTAATAATTGTCATGTAAATTCAATGGTTGTCTTATTACCTAACTTGACGATGATGCGATAGGATCAACCATTAAAAACACAATCATAGGGTTGGGCGCATTCGGATTAGAAGTATGTCTTCGTTTTTATATCCGCATTGGAAATGGATTGGTATTGGTACATGACAGAACTAGCTTGTGAGTCTTCACGTGATGGAACGGGTACAAAATATTCCTATGATTTCTCAATAAATTAACTTTCTAATTAGCAACAGCAATAAAAAGAAGAAAAGAAAGGAAATGAATGTAGCAATACGAAGTGGATCGCCTGACTTACCGCAACATTTGTTGATTGCAATACCTGCAATGAACTCTAGAGACCTTGTCTAGAAGATGGCATTTCGCCTCATTCCGGGCTATTGTTCACCGTTCCATTTATCGCGTTAAATTCATTCATCGTTTTACCTACATCTCAAAAACGAGTCTCTTAACCGATGGTTAGCTATTTCTTTTTTGTAGTTATGTCAACTTGATATACCGACGCAATGGATTCGTCTGACCTTAAGGAAAGATTAAGCAAAACTCGGTGCTTGACATTTAAACTCCTTCCTGGTTCTTTTCTGACTCTGTTACGTAATCTCTGCTCCCATGATTAGTGGTCGTTGAAATTGATGGAAGCTATTATTCGAGAACGCGATTTCTTCTTGGTTAAAGAAACTTTTCGATACCGTTGATTTCTTTTCAATTTAGGAGCGAGTAAACATAATTATACGCACACGCTGTTTTCATATTTCACTGGAAAATACTATTTCTAAGAAACTGTTTATGTCACGCGTTGATCGTTCTTGTGATTGTTCTTAGTGTTGTGTGGGATGTTATGGCGAACAATTATAAACAAAATTTTGTTGGTAAAAAGAAATCAAGTATTTGTATAAATAAGCAAGAAATTTTTTCGTGGGTTAAAATTAAAGAAATTAAAATTGTTAGTAAATAGTCTCCCAAAGGATCAGCGAATTTAATTATATTTCTTTTTAATATTATTTACAAGGCATCATTGCATATACATTCAAACTGAAGTGATTATTTCAGTATAAAGAATGTTGAATATGAATATTAATATATCTGACGTATATCGTATTTTTTCATCCTGTGAAATAGTAGAAATATACAAATGACTTTTTTCTAGAATACCATTAAAAAAATTTTAAATCCAAATTTATCAACAATTTTTATACCGATGAATTTTAATTGTGTGAAGACAGCACAGGTTTAGATGCCGTAATTTTTTTCACAAATTATACAAAAAAACTCCTGCATATATGTACAAATTATTATATTTTATAATTCTTAGGAATTTATTTTTCACATAGAGGTATATTTTTTTTATTAAATGAAATGAAACATACAATTGGGTTTATTAAAATATATCAATAATTTCTTATTTTAACATTCTTTCCTAATTGTTAGAAATTTTCACCAATTAGTAATTATTTTGAAATTTTTTTATTATAATATAGAAAAATATATAAAGCGTGATTATTAATTTAAAAATAAGAACAAATAATATAATGTAATTTTTTTAGCAAGAGATGTTTTATAATATATTTTCTTCTTTCGTGGAAGTTTATTTGGTGATGTAGTGTGAATGATATTCAATGCAAAAAGCTTCAATTTTATAGTTTATAATTAAATGTTAGCTCTCTGATACATCAGTCACATTAATATGTTTTACATTGTATTTTATATAAAATACACATTTCCCTGCACATACATTTACAATCCTTAGTAAAAATATTTACAAATATTAATCTGATGAATGTTCAGAATAAATGTTATTACATCATTAAATGACAAGAGAAGCTTTCGAAATGTTATTTCAAAAGTTTATTTATATTTCTTTCAAATATTTTTATCTATACTAATAACATTATCAATATTTACTACGTATTTAATTTTCTAAGAGTTTAGAATTTACATTAAAAATAAATACAAGCACGTGGCCTATCTTCCATTATTGCAATAAAATTACAATGTTAACTAAATGTTGAAATAATTGTATAAAATACAAGTTACAAAATTTGCTTATAATATCTTTTAAAAATAAGTGTTGTAATTTTTATCACAAAAATAAGCCACTGGATAGAGTGATTGTACTCAACATGTTTGTTTTGCTAACACACACGTGTTACAATGAAGTTTACCATTTCGTCAAATGTACTCTTTGACAAATAACATAGATGATACATTACTGATATATATTTTAACATTTTCAGTAATATTAGCTCGTTAATGGAGCACCTTTGTTCACGGTAATCGAATATCTCGAATAACGATCAAATTTTGAGAATATAATTATCCATAATTCCGATAACTTTAAATTGCAAATGAGAAAAGCATTTTCAAACGTTAAAATATGTCAAACGTGTTAATTTTCTATGATAAACAACTTGAAATTTCACAAGAATCACTGTATGTCGTGAAGTGTGCGCGATATCGTTTATCTCGCAAAATGAAAGCGGAAACACTCACCGCGACAGGAAGGTAAATATACCGTTGACCGGCCTTCGTTTCACACACACGGACATTTTTCCAAAATTATCGTTCCAGTAAAACAGCAACTGATCCTACATTAATGCACGATAGAATTCATTTGCCTTGTAAAATTCCACAATAACTGCACCGGGTATGCGCAAGAACACGAAGCGGCAAACCTGAACTGAGACCAATCCTCGAACGAAAGTAAAACTTCAGTCAGTCTAGTGGGTTTAAAGAGTGGGGTTCAGTAAGGATCACGCTAATATAGGGTGTCAACAATGTACGCTGAACCGACGTATAACACTTAGAGATACGGTAAAAGCGCATCGTTGCTGCAGCCGGATTGGTATTATGAACAAGACCAAGGTTCACCTTTCATAGGCTATGGTAACCGTAGTCGTGGTTGGACGTACAGTTTCAAGGCTCCAAAGTGCATTCGCACTTTTGTATATATGGCACGCTGTATGTATACACATGCTGCGTGTTCTTTTACAGCATATCTTACGTTTTAGTGTTTCAGTGCCATTGCGCTATGCTAATTGACACTTACAGGCTCGACTGTAACGTTGTCTAGATATTAAGATTCTTGGGGACGTCGTCGCGAATGATTAACTGCACTGATCATACGTGTACGTATATACGCCTACACACTTGATGCGGCAATCCGCAAAGGGTAATACGTATCACATGTGGTTATTTATGTTGCACGTGGTGAGACAGACTAAAATAAACAAGTCTAGAGAATGAAGTGATTATGAGAATTAGTCGTGTAATGATACTTGTTTATATGATTTTTAGTAAACAGTTGATATCAATGGTTTAAAAAATGAGCGAAATTTAGTGACAGAATGACATTTTTCATCGAATGAAGAGGCTTTAATGTACTGAACATTAATTGTGTGCTACTTATTGCCATGTAAAAGAAAATGATAAATGAAGTGATATGTACCTTATGATTGTACATATAGCTTACCCGAAGTTCAATATTATAAAAATATCAAACTTCTTAGTTAACATATTAAATATAATTTTAATGAGAAGTTTTGTCCTAAATTAGTAAACGAATATATTATCCTTT
Source organism: Eufriesea mexicana (assembly GCF_001483705.2). Lineage (NCBI taxonomy): Eukaryota > Metazoa > Arthropoda > Insecta > Hymenoptera > Apidae > Eufriesea > Eufriesea mexicana. The sequence continues at coordinate 118,103 of NW_016907939.1, read as the reverse complement.
CATTTGCCTTTCTTATTCCAATAATAAACAGTAAACTTTTTCGGAAAAAATGTATATAATAATGAATAAAAATATTTGTAACCTTGAATTGAATTTTAATTGTAAATTATAAATAATTTTGAAAATTTGATTTTATATTTTGGATCCAGGGTTTCTATAACTACTTGAAAATAAAACTATGTCATCAGAGAGGCCTTGAGCACTTTTATTTTCGCCCTATGTGCCACTGTTTACATTGTTCACTTTTTTGCTATTCTTTGCTTTCATAGTAATTATTTATTTAAAATGTATTGAAATTATCTATGATTGCATCGATATTAGCGTGTTAATATTTATTGCTGAAATTAAAGAACCCGTTTCTAAGAATGAATATCGTCTGTGTTATCAAGTACTGCTCCACTATAAGCTAAATCCCAATAATGTTCAACTTGATGTTTTTTAAAGTGCTCTCGAGCCATTTTTTCAATCGGACAAACTTTAAATTTGATTTCTCCAAAATGACGTTGTTTACTAGTACCTTCCCATACAAGAACGCATTTGTTCGGCACATCATTTCCATCGTTATCTTTTATAATATCTTCTTCCCATTTAATTCGGTTCATCATTAATCGTTTATATTTACTTAATTGTTTTGCTCCTCCTTCTACAACAACGACATTGCAGTCTCGGAATAGCATTACACAGCCCGTGAGATAAAGTTGTTTTGCATTTGTTTCCACTTTAAATTTCTTTGAAGCATTATTTAAAAGATCACGTATTCTGCAATTATAATATTAATAATTTTTACGCAATACAAACATGTAGTATAGTATTTATTCATTTATATACTTTTTAATCTCACCTATAAACAGCTACGTGTACACCGAGTGTAGTATCTTCTTTAAGTTTCCTTGCCTTTTTTTCACGTCGTTGATCAGCGGTAAGTCTTCGAGCTGCATTAGCATCTTCGTGTGCTTTTAATCTTTTAGCCATTTGTTGTCGAACATGAGCTTCTATTTTTGTAGGGTCTTGTACGGCTTCTGTACCTAATACTCGCATAAGATTCGAAATTCGTAATTTTGGTTCTGGAGGTGGCTCAAGACCTAATCGAATCTTCTCTTGTTCTTCTTTCCATGCTTCTCGTCTATTTTGCCTACGTAATTTCTTTCGTTCTTTCTTTGTTAGGAATACAGGCATATATATTGGTTTTAAAGGATCAGCTAAAGTAAAAATAATAATTAATCAAAACTATATGTATTAATTTATTATACGATGTATCTAAAATAAATGTTTTCCAACCGTTTATTAAGAAATACATACTTGGTGGTCGCATTTGTGTGGGATGTTCTACAAGATTCGTAATTGTAGAACATTTAATAGTTGTAGGTTCATCTTCGCCTGGATATCCTCCTGTTAATATAACAGAATCCCACCATTCTACGTTAGGCACATCTTCGCTAAGTGCTTCCGTTTTTGGTGCTATAAGTGCCAACTTAGTTGCCGAACTTATACCGGTTTTTCTGGCAATTTGACTAATTTCATTTTGTAATTTTTCTAATTGAGCTTTCATACGAATTCTTTCAGCCAACTGTTGGAACTTTCCTGGCTCGTGAAATTTTAATGTACGTTTGCCCCGTATTGCAGGTTTTACGCCTATTCTTGTATCAAAAAAGTGTGTATCTTGAATTTCCTCTGGACCTTTTGATTCTTGTAATTGGGCTTTAAATTCTTCACGTTTTTTTGCTCGAATATTAGCTTTCAGTGTTGGCACTACTTGCGTAAGTTGCACTTCCTTGCCCGTTATATCTACAGTTCTGCCAGATTCATCCAAAATTAGAGGAGTTGGTTTATCTGGAACGCTAACATTACCAAGTAATCCTGAACTTAGTTTACTTCTAATTTGAGCTTGTAAAGCAGCAATTTTTCGTGCTTTGTCAGAATCTGTTTTACTCAATAAACCCTGATTATACATGCTTCCTACAGTTGGTAAAGAATCTCGTGCTTTTAGTAGAGGTTTTACTGGTGAAATTTCCTCTTGCTTTATAGCTTTCAATGCCCTTTTTCTTTCTTCGATTTCTCTTTGGGCATTAGCCATCATTTGTCTTATCTGTAAGAAAACAATGAATAAGTAATTAATATGTTATTTGCATTAACACTTTTATATATGCCCATAACGATATAACTCGGTACCTTATCTGCTGAAAGCTGTGCTTCTGTTGTTTTTTCATTTTTGACTTCTTCATCTCTAAATCTAGGTTTCTTCGCATCTTTATCCTTATCTTTATCATCCACATGATTTCGTTTTTTACTTTTTTGTGCTGCTTTGGCATCATCATATATTGCAAATATTTTTTCAGTTAATTTTGAAGCTTTTTTATCTTCTAACAAAGCAGATAATTTATCTAAAGAATTAGGACAAGAATACAAATACATTATTTGTGTTTTAAAAATGATGAGCTAATATATGAAATTTTATATTGGATCTATGTTAGAACTAATCATATTAGATTGTTTGTAAATGACTAGAAACTGATGTAACTTCATTTTATATTTTGATAAGCTAGGAATATACACAGATAGTTGTCACCCATTGGTAGTAAAGTATTTTATGAAGCATTACCTTTAGATAATATAATGAATCAATTTATAATGTAGTTAATTGTTACAAACCTGCTGTTTTGCGCTTATCATAACCTGAAATAATACAATTGACAGCCGTGGTAACAATAGCAGGTTCTCCAAAACCAAGGAATTTGTGTACCGCTTTTTCAATTTGCGGTTTCATTTCATCTATTTCTTTCCTCGTTAAATATGCCATTTTTGCTATGTTTGTTGTAAAGAGTTATTTCTTTTACGAATCCGTCAACTTAGTACAAAATTATTTACTTCACAACATAACCTCTACAAATTATAAGATTAAGTATCGCATTTCAATTACACCTCCATTTAAGAACGATTATTGAATATTTCGAAAAGTACCGAAAATTCAGTTGTTTTAAAAAGGATTATCATGATATTTGTTTATGGAACAATATTTTTTTTCGAATTAGGTATTGGCACAAACGAGTTACAGAATAGACCTATCACCTTATGGGACTTCATGTTTCATGTTCTGAAATACCGATCGTGCAAAAAACGAAAACAATAGTTGTGCCATCTATGATTTAAGGAAGTAACTTTTGGAATTGTATAGAATTCAATAATCAAATTTGATAAAATTAACCGATATACAAAGGCCCTCTTTTATTACACTCCCATATAAACATTTCTACATTTACTTACATATATTAAATTGCATTAATACAACTGCATTAAGCAAACTGCCGACGGTAGGTAAGTACATGTATGAAACGAGTTATCAACCGACTAAATATTGTTTTTATAGTATTTATTCATTCTTACATAATGAAAAAAAAATTATTTCTGTTGATATAACTTTTATAATAATAGAATTATAAAAAAAGAATTCTTTTGCACAAATACTGAATCGTGGATAGGTTTGCTTCGTAATATCTTAACTTTTTTTGTATACAATTCATTTTGAAACAAACCATTAAATATCTTTGTGCAAACTAATTCACGAAGGCCGAAACTCACAAAGAAATTTACATAAGCAAGATTTTATTCTCTTATCTAGATTGATTCTTAAGGTAAATTTTGATGAATTATTTCAAAATTAATCGATAAATGAATCACATAGAAAAATGTTTTTTTAAATCAGTTTTAAAGAATACATTTGTAATTTCATTGTTAAATTTAGTTTTGATTCTAGCCACTACTAATGTCGTGATCTAATTCTATGCTGAATCGGTAACGTTGGAAGTGATACTAAAATAGGAACAGAAGTCTAGGGACTTTAAAATATGAAACACAAATATCCATCGAGTGTTACATCTATTCTATATCTCATTTATAACAGTTATAACCGCATTTAAATATTATCAATATCATATTACATTACCGTAGTTATTATTTAGTTACTAGACTTTTATTATTTTATTTACTAGACACATTAGTCGTAATGACAATATCAATAACTTCCCTACGATTTTCTCGAAAATATGTCTATGCTACTTCAAGCTGGTAAAAACTAAATATAATACATTTTTAGAATGAGTTTTATAATAAGTAATATTATCAAACAATTTTATAATGAATTTTATTACCAAATAATTGGAGGATTTGGAAGCAAATAATATACATAATATTGTGCACAAAGCGGCACAATATTTAAATACGTAATAAACAATGGGATAATTTCAAGACATTAAAATATCTTTTCCAACGTATAATATTTATTAATCCCTAATACAACATAGGTATTATGTTAAGTCCTTTAAATAAAAACTTTATTAATTCACTAGGTACGTGTAGAACTAGTTTATAATATATTTAATAATAATTGCACCATAGAAATTCTTTGACAAATGGTTTGCGCAAACTTCTAAAAGTAGCTCTTTAAACACTGGACATCTGTTGCTGCAGAGTACAACAGAAATTCCTAAGAGGTCACCCGCGTGTAATGAATCTAGATATACGTGAAGTTTTGCGATAGTAACTTTAGATGAAACTACCGATGCAAATTCACAAAGCAACATAAGCGATGATATGGAAAACGTATGACTTTAGATATCGATCTTATTCTAGATAACAAGCATTCTTACAACATATTTATACGAATGTACCAATTTACACTGGCTTCCATTTTACTGGTTTATGACAAACATATTTCATACGTAAAAATCGACCTTCATCGCAGTAATTTATATAGTGCATAAAATTAAAAAAAAAATATATATTATTATATACCAAATCAAATAAGGAAACTTAACAGGATACTGAACAGATCTGATAACATTTCAATTTGCTAGCATTTGGAAAAAGAATGAGAACGTATCGCAGTTTATAAAAGCTAGCGTTAAATCATGTTAAACCTTAGGCGAGTTCAATAAGACATAGAGTATTACGTAAACTTGTTACAACGAAATGTATGAAGGTATAATGGACGAAAACAGCTGTGGAGGGGTAGTCGAATAGCAGTGGACCGACAACCGCAAATGAGAATGGTAGAGGGAACTATGCTGTTCCACGCTTCCTTGGTGACCGATGAGGCCAATTCTACGAACCACATTTGTTTCATTCGAGACTGTTGTTCTAAACTTTTCTGTTAATTGAAACGAAGAAATTGGAATACTCGTAGTTGTTGTTTTAGTCCCTTTATCGGGGAATTTTACAAAAAACTCTGGACGCAGTGTGGACAAATACTCTGGGAGATCGAGTTACCTTCACTGAGAAATACATTGATTAAACCTGTTTAAATAGCCTTAAGAAAGCTTACCTGGCTGAAACTGTATAAAGAGGATTGGCAACTTCGGTTGAAAGCCGTGCGGTTTTTGCAACCAATAGAAATATCTTTCGCTTTGGATATTCTATGATTTAGGTATCGATTGCCGTATTTATGACGCTCGAAGTTTGTTAGTTTAACGCGGAAGCATGAAACTCGAGTTAATTACCTTTGCAGTAAGTTTTAATCAAATTTGGAGATTGAAAATTATTTCTTCATTTATTATAGTAAAAAAGTTACTATAATACAATCATATACAAAGCATGCGATTTCAATCTATAAATGAAAATTACTAATTAACTGCTCGTTGTATAAAAAGTATTTCCAACAAGAATCAAATGATTTCATATAATTACCTTTTTCTTAAGTAGATGTATAGAGAACATATATAGGTGAACTTCCTTTATTTAAATGCAATCATATAATTTTTAATGTATTAATCGATTCAGCTCGTCATTTCTAATAAAAAAGTACTAGACTACTTAAGTCAAAACACCATTAGTTCACGAAATATTTAAAAGCAAATTTTTATTTACACGTTAAAATTGGACACCCTATATAAATATTTATTTAAACTGTAAGAAAATTTTAATAAAATCATTGAATTTTTTAATATCGTATTAACTGTAAGAATAAAAATATCATTTGACTATTTCATATCCGATGCATTAATCCAACCTCTATAGTTTCCTAACCAAAATAACACTAATACAATAAATAGTCCTTTTAACCTTAAAGACCCAAGAAATGCGAGTAACACTTAATTAACCTCACGCCTTTGACCGGAAGCCGGAGAGCACAACTGCTTCAAAAATAATCCAACATCTCTCCTTAAGAGCACGTATACGCGTCTCGTACGATTAATTTTGTATACACGCAATTTCATCAGCACCGTAAAATTTCTCCTCTTGTTCTTTCCATCCAATTCGCCACGGCAGAGCTGATCGATGCGATAATCCGAAACCTTTGCAGCTCGACGCAAAGTCGTTAATCCTTCGTCGAACGCAAGACAAGATTAAAACCAAAATTACCAATTACGATCCCATTCCATGACGTACATACCGAAAAGCTTTCCCATCGAATTTCATTCGTAATTTATCTCGGTACCCGTGTCTTTTTTCGTCCGTCGTTCCGTGAAAAGTGCACATTTCCGACGTGTAACGTCGCGCTATTTGATGCACGCTACCGTGTGGCCCTCTGTCCACGGTTACTGGAACGTGCATCGCGAACGCCAGTGCCAGTAATATTCAGTCAGTACGTATCGGGCCAGTCGTGTTTCTTCGTAAATTTAACGATTTTACCGGCAGACGTGGCCACGTCCCGAAATGATGTACGGTTCGCTCGTATGACTCGGCAGCTAATGCTTTAATATGCGCAAAGGGTGCCATGCCCGTGTCACGCGGATTACCGCTAATTGTAGTTTATGCTTTATACTACGCTATTCTCTTGTACGTTCTGTCGTCCGTTGGGTATTCGATATATACAGGTCTGGGGTGTTTACTTGTATAGGCGAACGCACCTCCCTGTGGGTATATATCCATATAATAATTTGTATTTGCGCGAACGCGTTCATTACGTATTATGTACAGCTTGTGCAAGTTAGTCGACTAGTATAGGAAGTATACGAATGTTATCGTTTCCCGAAGATAATGAACGACGCGAAGGAATGTTATCACGGAGTTAACGGAAGATGGAGTTATTGTACACGTATATACATATATAAGTATGAATTAAACGTATTTTCATTTTTAAAAATGTGAAATAATTTCGCGTTTTATATTTATTATTATTAATATTATTTTCTTATTTTTCGATTACGTTGATTCTGTAGTTATTACCTTCTTCTAAAATTTCGAAGTTTTAAAAGTTGAAATGTTCCTTGCAATATTTTTAATATTATTCTTTGTTCATAGTACCTGTTATGACATTGACAATGTGTGCATAGTGAATAATAGTGAAGGTTTCAGAACGACCGGTATCAAAAGTGTTTGCCATTAACTATAATGGTCGAATGGTACTTCGATTTCGTAATGTGACGTAATCTTTACACAATCCACGCAAGTGATGTGAAGGAAATGTCAGTTGGAGAAAGATAATTATGGTATCAAAGATGCCCTATAAAATTGTGTAAAATGTTCTTCCATGTCAAGAAAACAAATCGTAGATGAAATGTACATACATGTATATTATGTGTGATAAAATTTTAAACTATTGTGTATCTATAGTCAAGCATGATTTTTTAAAAAGGCAATTATATAGTTATTTTTTATTAAATGTTTATAATTTCAAAATGTTCTAAAGACATCACATTTGTCATTACATTAGAATATTATATTTTTCTATTTTCTCCTTGCATTGTATTCATTTAAATTGTAGTTTTATTAAAAAATGTGATATCAGGTATTGCTAGCCAATTTAACACAATCCAATTGAGAATATGTTTGCATGTATATGTTTTTTATTATCAAAATAATTTTACTAATCCAATAAGAACATACTTATCGACATGAAATATCGATAATGATAACACGCAATTTCGAAAAAATTTTATATTAAAAAAGGCGCCATCGGTTAAGTAGATTTTACGAAATATAGAGGGCAGCACTTATCATACTATCGAAAGAGTTGAACTTACCACATAGGCATTGCGTGTATTCTGTATGAATGTGACTATATTATACTATATTAAGCAAAATTACTATTATTATTAACTATTACTAATCTTTTAGAATCATCGTTTATTTTAATGCAGACACTCTATCGTCATCAAATTTCTATTTACTTTTATCATTAATATCATTAAAAAACCATACTAAATTCACAAATTAAATCGAAGGAATAAAATTCCAGACTTTTTCATAGAAACCCATAAACCCAAGGAAAATAATTCCACTCAATTTATTCATTGTATTCATATTATAAATTCAACAACACGTCCGTAACTATCAATCCTAATATCTTCGAAACACATTCTCGACTCTATATTAACTAAACACGCGCTCCACGCGAGGACCTAACCTATAAAAATAACAACACTTTACAAATTAAAACCGGAGTGCAGCGTGGTGCACGTGCAAGGACAGGAAGTTCAAGCTTTCTCGGTTGTCATGTTCGTGTGTTCGTCAGTTTCGCTAACATAACCGGGCACCGCACCCCTATCTCGCAATTAAACGTGCCTATATCTATCTCGTGCGTCCAAACACCGGGTCCCGTGCACGTTTACAACGAAACGACCGGGTGTGAGTGTGGCAGCACTGAGGCAGCGCGATTCGTGCGGATATTCCTGCCTCTTGGCACAATTCTCCTATCACGGCGACGGGTCATCGGTTTGTTCGTTCGTTTTCAATTTTGCGATGATGCGTCCGCGTGACGCTGGCAACGCTAATTACGCCGGTGTTTCTTCATCCGCGATCCGAATTCACCGGCGCGTCGTTTCTATTTTAAAATGTCGTTACCACGGTGAAAGTAAAGTCGCGCAGTCGGTTTCCAGTGTTTCGAATATCTAAATAGGGTTATAATGGCGGACGCGCGCGGGAGATTCGGTTTTAATTAACGTGCCGCCGCGCAATATAACGCTTTGTCCAGGGTTTAATGTATATTTGATAATACTTATTAAACGTTTAGAAACTGTAGCGAAGGAGTGATACTTGTTACCCCGTACTTTTTCTTTTTCTACGTTATTCATTGCCTGTCGTAGCTTCGTTCTAGGAATCTCATATATCGTGACCGTACTTTTCATGGATGCTGAATATTTTTAGGAGCTTTTTCATTTCATTAGTCTGGATTACGCCGCTAATTTGCTTGCTACGTTCCAGCTTGTGAAAAGTTATTTTTACTTTGACATTACATTTCCGTGGAAATTTAATTATTTTTTTTTTTTTTATTAAAGTACGAAATATGCGAAAGGGATATTTATTTGCCTAAATTAGTGAATATTATGTACATGGTTGGATACTTAATGGATAATTTGGTAAAGGGAAATTGAGATAGTCGTGAAGGTTGTATATAGCAATTATCAGCATAGCAATTATTATATTAATTGTTATAGTACAAAGTCTAAGTATTCTAAATACCTTTATGAGTAATTGTATGCAATTTACGACAGTCATTTGAAATAATAATAATAATAATCGACGCTATTTAAGAAAGCAAGTGTTATTAGACCTTTCACCAGGCTGCTAATCCTATAATTTTGATATTTCTTTGCAATACTCTTTCTAATTTAAATCCTTTCTCATTAATATATCTTTAATTAATAGTTCCTATTATTTACGTCATTTAAAAAAATGCACCACCGTAATTTTTGCTAACTATTATCTATGCAATTAAGAATGCATGGTACTGCTACCGTGGTATCAAACAAAAATTGAATAAATATTACAAAACTCGTTGACAAAGCATTTGTGTCGTCAGAAAAGGTAGACATACTAATTTCAAGATAGAGATCAAGTTTTAGGGATCACGTTCCACGTTCCTCTTGCTTTCATACTCGTACTAATTCCTCCTTTGCACGAATATAACTTTCACCAACAACCATTAATGACTCGTTAAAAGAGATCTCAACTGCCGTGATACGTAAAAAGAAAAACCGTAAACTGTGCATACCAGTCTGCCGGATAATATGACTGATAATGTCAGACAAAACTTATGCTTCGGTTGTATCGTTAATCTTCTAGTCATTGTACTTGTTCGTGTCGTTCGTATAATCAGCATCTGATCTACAGTGCTCTTAGTGTCCGAATAAGCTTGCCGTATCTGTTATAGATTCGTATCAACAGGCAATATATTATTACGTATTCACGGTCGTTGAGGTAATCTTGATTACGAAGGTTCATAAAGGTACGGGGAACAAGAGGAATAAAATCATAAAGCTGGTTAGGGGTATAATTCATTGTTCGTTCGCGTTTGTCGTTCGACTTTGAGCCCCTCTTAGCAAAACAATAAGGGAAGAGTGAGATATTCTGCGAGTTATTTAATTACATGTAATTAGATAAACGTGAAAATTCAGTAAATCTGTGGCTATATTTTATTTAGTATGTCTGCATTTCTTTTGTTACTGTATGGGGTTGTTTAAAGTAGAGTTAATACCTCTTTAGTAACAAATAATTCTCGTTCGAATATTTTTTTACTATATTCATAGCATAAAAGATAATCGTGGTGATGATTTAAACTGGGACACCCTGTATACATAATACAATAGTAATAACAATAATAAGAATTAAATAAAAATATAAAAATATATAATAACAGTAACAACGATATTAATAAATTATACGAATAATAATATCGAAAGATTAAACTAAGTATATACAGGGTGACCCATTTGAAATTTCACACGTAATTACCTTCACGTAATTATACGTAACAGTAATGATAATGATAAAAGAGTAGTTTGTATTATTGAATACTTTTTGAACAATTTTCTATTCCAAGATCAATTAGTTGTAACAAAATTATTATATCGATTTAAAAAATAGTACGCAATTATCATCACGTTATTAAGAGAAAACTGACAAAAGGAAATACCGATGGTTATTATAGATTAACTCGAATTAATTAAGGAAACGAAATATAAATCGGTTTTATTCGCGTGGACATAACCTATAATCGATATGTTCAACTTCTTGGAAATGGATTCAACGTTCCGGAGTGGATTGGGAATAAAAATAACAGAATACATTTTCTATAATATATTTTACATTATAAACCAACCATACATCATCATAATAATATCTTATACTCTTAAGCCTAAGCGTGTTTTATCCTATATTCTCGTTTATATACTTCCTTCATATTTATACTTTGTTTACTTCTTCATAGTATTTATATATATATTTTTTATTTATATTCATCATTATTTATAATATACTTTATATGCTATATTATGTATACATAATATCATACACGTTTTTTTTTTTTTTCTTTTCACGCACGTCCCAGGGCGTCTCGCGTTTCCATTGTTAATATCCTGTGAAAATTGTCTTTTGGAGGTATCTCTCCCCTTCTTCCCATGTTTTTCCTCTATGTGCACGTGCACGTGTGCATCTATTATTATTATTATTAATTCTTTCATTTCTCCTTTAGGTTATGTCACCTGTGATTCGTGTATAAAGTGTACGTTTGTATCGACCCATCCTACGTGTCTATCTGTTTCCATGTACCGTTTTTACTTCACCGTTTCATCCGTGTATACAGCGTGTACATATGTGTCTGTGTGTGTGTGTGTGTGTATCGTATATGCGTGTGTGTATTGGCCTGTGTGCGCGCACGCGCACCCGATACATCATCGCGTACCATCTCCGTCGCGTCGTTACGAATTACATGTACATTATACAAGGTTTTGCCCGGCTGTTGCTCCTCGAGCTGTGTCCAGCGACTGCACGTTTCCTAAAGCTTAAGTGTATGCAACGAGGCTGCCATGGGACCCCGCGGGCCGTTCACCGAATCGCGTAAATACATACTCGAAACCTCGAATTACATCATTGTGTTCGCCGTTCTCAACGCTTCGTGTTAGAGTATGGAAAGGGATCTTCGCGACGTGAATGCATATATATGTCGGACGACGCACGATGGATGGATGGTCACACACCGGCCCCTTCCCTTGAGCTCCGTCGTGCCGTATTCTACACGGTGATACATAAAATCTTACGTTGGATTTTATTCCCCCTTTTTGTGTTTTTTTTCTCGCGATTTTTCTTCTCTTTTTATTTATTTATTTATTTATTATTATTTTTTTTTTTGTTTCGCTTTCGTGTTTTGTTTAACCCCGAAATACATACACACGATGAAGTGGAAAAAAAGGCACCTTACTCCTTAGCGTACGGTCGTAAGTGATATGCCGCATACCGCGCCGGGGGTCTGGGGTGGGAGTGGGAAGGGGTCCATCCGATATAATAATGGACCCCGTGATCGCGCACGTCGGATCGTACGAAAAACTACGAAACAATGAAGGAACGTCGTAATCTCTGTATGAATCGGACGTGATCGTAATTATCGTTATTATTAAACATTTTTTTTGTCCCTTCGAACAGCTTCTCTTTTCCCGTCGAGGCGCGTGAATTTCTTTCGCTCGCTCTGTCTCTCTCTCGCACACGCAGCACGCACGCTATCTTCCTCTCGCTCGCTCATTCGCTCGCTCGCTAGGCGACACAGTCACGCAATCTTCCGTCTCATGCGTTTCGCCGCTTTCTCTCTCTCTCTCTCTCTCTCTCTCTCTCTCTCTCGCTCGCTTTTATTTTCTTTCTCGTTCGCTCTTATAATATCGTTGCACGTTCCTTTCATTCTATGCAGCAAACGTATTATTCATATTTTGGGGGCTCAGGGGGTCCGGCAGGCTAGCCACAACATTTTTCTCGTGCACTGTTTCATCCACGAGATACGGTTCAATGGTTTGAAGTTATCTTACGGCTAAGGGTATTTAACACAGTATATCGCGGAGTACGCGTTAACAGGTGACGCGTCTCCACTTCTGCCCGCTCCACTTTTTCACGTTTCTAAGCTTATACTCGATATAATCTCTAGTTGTCGGCTAATATTATCTTCTTACACATTTATATCTGGTATGTATATATAATATACATATTTATTTTTTGTATTATACGTGTGTGTATATATACATATACATATAGACGTATGTATGTATACACATATAGATGCGCGTGTTGGTTTTTTGTAGTCTTTTTTTTGTAATATATATATTTATATGATCATATACATATGTTATCTTTAAGGTATGCTCGGTGACTACGCTTACGGCTCCTACTTTTGCTTTCGTTCGCTGTGTGCATCATCTCTTAAACATTCTTGTGTTAACTCTAAACTGCTTTTTTTCAACGGTACTCTGCGTCGGTATTCTCAAGTGGCGTGACTGCTGCCTTCCTACCCTTATGCCTAGTTTCCGACTGACGAGATAACGTTACAGGTTGACGATTGAATCTAAGCGGATGGATCGTTCGAAAGATAGAGACTAGATGACTCTGCCGGCATCTGCCGTTTCCCTTCTTACCCGTTGGGGATAAAGAAAGCCGTGCACGTCGCCCGTATCTTAAACACTTCGGCTATCTTCGTTGCGTTTGTACCGTTTTGCATTCGACTGCTACGAGTTTGAACGAAAGGAAAGCCAAGCTATATCGATGGTAAAAGCAGAAAATCTTTGCGCTCACGTGCCTTCGCTAGACTATTATGTTTCATTCGCTGCACGATCTTTACCTCTTTATTACCGACGATGACATTTCGAGGTTATGTTTACATTCGAACGCAATCTCCGCGTTCTTTTCACGATGTTTCAGATACGATATTATTTCTACAACTTTGGACAAGCGCAACCGGTTAAATACACAATTTTCTTCACCGATTTATTTCCTCCATATTTGTACAAACGCGTAATCCTCTTTGTACACGAAGGGCAGACGAGTGCTCCACTGCGAGATGCTATATGGAAACAGCAATTGGCTGGTGACTAAACGTACGGTTATCCAAATCTGTTAACTATAATTTCTCTACATCGTACTTTTCTAGATTCTTGCTACGTATTGCCAAACGACTCTAAATATGTACAACGTTACATCTTCGCTTATTTACTGTGTACGCAGCGATGTTGCCTGCCGCGTATCATCTCAGAGTAACATTTTTAAACAAATGTAACTACTCTTAAACAATGTTATTTTATAGGACGGTAAGATAGGTACACGCAGTCCGTTTGACTGCGCATGGTCGAAGGAACGGTCGACAAATTCGCGCAAAAGGATAACTTCTACGGGTAACGCAAATTCTCTCCTATGTCACGAAACGTAACGGAACAACGAAATTTCCACAATTCGAATCTTCTATTCTCACGAAGCGTACAAGGAAAAACGAGGAATATTCTATTACCGAAAAATTCGTAGCGATCGTTACCAATTCGAATGTTTGGAGGTTATGTCGAACGTCTACGAAACTATAGGAGACACCTAATAACCATTTCGCGTAAATTTTCCTAACTCTACCATACAAACTTCAACTTTGCTCATCGCTTCGTTTCGCTTCCGTCGAGAACAAGGCTCTCAGCGGTCGTTAACTGGATCTATCAACAACAACGTTACATCTGTTGTCTCTTCTCTACAGTTTCTAACGAGGTGTCGCGGACTTTGCTAAACAACGCAGTGATATGTTTTATATGTGCTTTTTATAACGCCTTTGACGCATTGAAACGGTGTTTCGTTGTATATTTGTTAGAAGCAGAGGAGCAATGGGTCTACTACGTGGAACACAAGCGCACTGAAGAGGACCTCGTCGGAACTTCCCGTTTCCTTCATCTCCGATGACGACCGCCCTCTCTCGCTGTTCGTACGACGTCGCGTGAAAGCATACTGGAACTTGGTTAATTATTTTCGCATAGTCCTCGATGAAGGGAACACGTACAAGTCTCTAAATGTATGTTTCTTGAATGATTGTCGGCTATCATATTCGGTAAGTCTCTGCGAGAGGAATCCTTCTTTAGAGAATGATTTTGTAGAGCGAATCCTTCGGTCGTTCGGCGCAGAAGGAAGCGAGGAGACCAGGAGACAAAACGAGGAAGAAAGGATAGCGGGACAAAAGAAGGTGACAAAGACTTGGTACGTAGTAATGAAAGAAAGTCGAAGATGGCGGTAAGTGTGAAAGAAAGAATGGCGGAGGAGGAGGTTGGAAAGGAAGGAGAGAAGGGAAAGGAAAAAAAGGGAAAAAAGAAAGGAGGGAACTGGGTCGTGGTAACGCGAGAATGTCGTGATTCGATAACGGCTAGGCGGCTGGTATGCCAGCTTGCTGAAGCTTAAACGACACGACGGTAAAAATTCTTGAAACGGCGAGAATTGCGAAATATCGGACGCGTTACAGAGCTGTAGAGAATTCTAGAGTCGCGTCTCGAGAGCACGGATGAAGGATGGAGGCAGCAGCCGCAGCTTGTTTCTTATATATCTTTATTTCCGTGTTTATGCCTTTCTCGTGTTCACGTGTCTGTACGTCCGCGTGTATATATGTATACATATGTGTGTCGGTGTGCGCGTTGTCTGTCTCGTTGTACGTATCGTGTGGCGTGTGTAATGCGGTGCTGGATGTGATCTGCGGTTATAGTTATTGCGCTATTCATATATTTTTTTTTTTCCTCAACGTTTTCTTTTTCTCTTATCTGTTTAACCTAGCGATCGTCAAGCTAGACTAGATTACTACGCCTAGAGTTGTTGTTAAAGTTTCTCGCCGCTACGTTCTACACGTACGCTGTCGTGTGGGAGTGTAGTTCCGCTTGTACGTGTGTATTTACATACGTGTATACGTGGTGTGTTTGTGCGTGCGTGCGTTTACGCGTGTAGGTAAGTGTCGGTGTAGTACGTGTGTCACTTTGTATTCCATTGTTATCTCTGCGCGCGATTACGCGCACGACTTAGGTACCATAAATGGATTTTGACCATTTTCCTATTAGACGTATCATCACTCTAGCGCACACACTCGCTCTCGTTCGCTCTCTCTCTTTCTCTCTCTCTCTCTCTCGCTCTCGCTCGCATCCTCCCACTCGTGTTCGCAACATTCTCTCCCATTTTGCCTAAATCTTTTTACACGTTTTATCCTCGATTCCACTCTCGCTTCGTGCTCGTTTTTTTACTTTCCAAAACCCCGTGGTATCTTCTACTAATTAGATTACATTAATTAACTACTTATCACTTTATTACTACATTTTTTGGTTTCCCCTTTGATGCTGTGCCGTTTCGCCATCTTTATCTCCTTTTTCTCGCCTGCTCCATTTTTACTTGGCTAGCTTCGTTCGCTTTATTACCTAGACAACATACTCGAGAGACTATCGGTAAGTTCTATACACGCCTTAATGCTTAAGGCGCCGTTCCTCAAATACTTTTTACAGGACGAGGGATCCCCGCGGATTCTTTAAAAGAGTGGGGGACCACTCTCTTTCTCTCCGTTGAAAGTGGAATCGAGTCGAGAAGTGAACTTTCTGGCAAGGGGAGTGATTATACGGCCGAAGGACGTAAGAGTAGAGTGTACCAGACGTATGATTTGATTTTCTCCTTCCCCCCACCCCGGCCCGTCCTAACCCCCACCCCGTTTAATCGACTTTCTTTCAATACGACGCCTCGTGCTGCCCCTTAAATTCACGCTACGATCTACGTCGTACATTCTCACTCTTACCTGCCATTTCATCCGCCGCCCTTTTCCCACTTTTCTTACTTTTTTTCCTTTTTCTTCCTCTTTTTTCTCTGTTTTTTTTTCCATTTTTCTTTGTTTTCTTTTTTTGGTGTCTCTCGCTCGTTCCACTTTTCAGAAAAATAACCTATACTTTTATTTTTTTTTTTTTTCTTGTTTGTTCGCCTAACTAATAATGTACACGATATTTTTGTTTCACTTATGTTCTTATGTCGTCTCTTAAAAGCTATTTTTTTTTTTCTCTCTCTCCTCTACCCCTCTTTATCTCACGCACAGCGCTTATCTCTTTTCCGCTCACGACGATTCAAAATAACAGCTCTCGTCGTCGCTGCACGTTGGTATTTATATATATATAATATATATATAATATATATATTTTTTTTTGTATTTATATGTATGTATATATTTATTTATAATTCTTTCGTTTCTTCCTCGCGATCGGTACCGTGTCCTTTAGGCTGCGCATTTCAACAACGACATCTGTTTTTGCAGTCGAGAAACGGAACTCGATATAAAGTTTCTGAAATTTGCCAATGATTTTTTCCACGTTCACGCACGCTCGGCGACGTATGATCCAATTTTTCTAGCCGCTTCGTTGTATTTTTCTCGTGTAATTTCATTTCCATCTACATTTTTTTTTGTTTCGTTTTCTTTTCTACAAATGGCTCCTACACGTCTCTCGTGTTTATCAATTATAAAAACAATTGACGGGCAATAGAGTGAAATATGTTTTGGTGTTGGGTTTTAATCTTGGGCCACAATCCTTATGCTTTAGGTACACGATAAAAATTTCTCCGTTGTACAAACTTTTTTTTTTTTTCTTTTTTGATTCGCTTGTATAGTTCTCGTTTTAAGTCGAATGAAAGTATTGCACTGACCTTTCGTGTAATTTTTCCGAATTATTGGGCGACACTGGAACTACCAATTTCTATCTACGTATATTACAGATAGTTAATGACAATTAAAGTGGTATAACGAAAGCGATAAATGGTATATATAATTTATATAATACGTGGTATACTATACCACAGTATACCATAGTATACCACAGTGTACTATATTATTCATATATGCTACGTATTGCATTACATATGACTGAAATAAACGTGAATCTTACCAAAAATGGCGTTCTTTTTCTAATAATTGGAAATACAAAAATTAACTAATAGTTCAATAATCACTATGTCTAATTTGGTAGTTCTAGTGTCAGCAAAATTAGAATAGAATACGTGACAATCGGTCGTACAGGATCAAAATGGTAGCACACCCTATAATTTTTAATTATCCTTGAAATCACTGCAACACGCACAAATGTATGCCTTCCTTAATAACACGAAAAGGGATTTCCCAGTTTCCAATTTTTCTACAAACTTTGCCTGTTTATCCGAAAAGTGGGCACGACAAGATAATATTCTACGAGATTTTATTTCTCCATAATGGAAAAATTTCCAATATCCCCGAGAAAAAAATGCTTATCGCGTTAGGTTTGGGAACTAAATAAACGAAACCAATTTTTACTACACCTGTGAAAATATTTCCAAACACTTTTATCGATCACACCAAGCAGTGTTAATCTTCCACTGTAAAATAAAATTTAATTTACACTCGTACAATTTCCCCTTTTGCTAATAAAAATGTTTAAAAATTATCAGACGTGCTATCACCTTGTCTCCCATACCCTACGCGTCGCTGAAGACCGAAATGATCGATAGGGATCGATTAACCCGTTGAAGATAAAGAATCGAATTTGCCGAATGACAAAGCAAACGTGTCCAAATCGCAACAAGGTTCGAACGAACGTCCCAGCTACTTTAGTCCTGTCGAGATTCTTTTTCGTACCGGGAAGACACTAAGAGATTATCGAATTACGCGTAGTCGTCAGATTTCTATACTTACGTTTTATGTTTCAGGCATAGAAACGTTTGCTCGTTTACTCTCGCCGAATAGAACAATATTAGTTTACGAGGAATTAATGGCACGAAATATATTTGTGGTCCGCGAGATGGACTGAAGGCACACCTTTTATATCCATATCCACGTGCTACGGTATCGAATCGTTTCGGGGAAATTAGTTAATTTACCGATAATTCCTAAATGCTACGTTGTCCCATGCGGGTTTGATTTCCTCATCCTCTCTCTCGTATTCGATGCTCCCGTATTCGCTTCCTCGACCGCAACGTCTCGCGAACGTCCCTGTATCGTTCTTTGATCATCGCGTTTTTTGATTCGAAAACGTCGAACGCTTTTGATTCGTTTGAAGCACGATCCGTCTATCTTTTGATTAATAACAAAGCCCTCCAACCCCTCTCTCTCTCTCTCTCACCTCTCCTTCTCCCTTTAATCCTCCTTCATCCCCCTGGATCGTCTCTTTCCTTCGTTTCCCTTGCCATTCTCCCCGTTTCTTCCCGTTTCTCTCCCATCCACATCGGAGTTCGGGGTTCACAGCTCGTCTAAATCCTATGGGTTTCATCGCGTCGCAACGAAACTCACGGATTCTGCAGCCGACGACGACGCGAGCTCGTATGATGAGAGAGTTTCATTATTGAAAAAAACACCGTGCAAACACGGACACAGAGAGGGAGAAAAATATATATAGAGAGAGAGGGAGAGAGGGGAGGGTAGGAAGAGGGAGTGGGCGGCCATCAAAGGGTGATTTCGAGCGGTCGAACGACGAAACAGAGGAAGTACGCGATACGAAGCATCGGATCGTGCTTAAAACCGAAAGAGACGAAGCATGGAGTAAGAATAGACGGGGAGGGTGGCGGGGTGGTTAGGAAGGTCTAAAGCGGGGATCATAGATAGGCAAATCAGATGGGATTACTTCGTCCTCGTTATACTTGTTAAACCGTCGTCGATCTTCGCGTTCATTTTTTCTTAATCCCTAACCTGTTCTCCTCTAACGATCTTGCCCCCTCTCGTTCCTTTTGTCCGACCCTGGCCAGCGACGGTTCTAAAGGCCGAGGGATTTGTTTTTTCGATACGACGGAATTACAACAGAGAGAGACACACAACCCTGGAAAAAGATTGAATCGGAGGACAGGATACGCATTCGCGAGGAAGGAACTCGACGGATCCTCTAATCTAACTTTCGTGCTGTTTGTGCAATGTGTCTATCTACGAATTGTTTAATCTTTTTTTCTCTCGTCTCTCGCTTGTGCTCTATAATTCTCATTGTCCGCGGACCTCAGCTTCACTCTCAACCCTTTCTCTCGCCTCTCGTCATTCTCACGTGTTTGTACGCCGCGAGCGTATCCATGCATCCTTCGCACACCTGTTCCTTTTGCTTACTTTTCTCAACAACACCCCTCGATTATTTCGTGTGTTTTATTTTTTTTTCTTATTTATTCTGTTGCATCGATTAGATTGGCCAAGTCGAAATTCGGGACGTCGGACAGACCATTAACGTCGACACACGGTTCCCCGTTTGTCTTATATCTTATCGATTCCATAAAAACTCTCACGTCCTGGCCCCTCTCTCCGATCTATATACCCTTCGTTGTTACGAATAATTCGTGGCTCGCAAGCTGAATATAGCCGAGAGCGAGTTTCACAGTTTAGAGAGACGCAAGGGATAAACGGTTCCTTTCTTCACTTTTCTCCTAAGCTTAATGATTTATTGCTTAAGCGTCTTAAGGTCGAGAATTTTTTCCCCTTTGGTTCTATGGTATTCGTATTATATAAAAATCTAAGGTATAAGTTAAAAACCACGGTAGACCCGACACGATTGATTGGAGTCGATCGATCGCTGGACCACGCCATCTTCGATCCGCTCTCTTCTTTTCTTCGTGTATTTCTCTTTTTCCTTTTTTCCTTTTCTCTTTTTTCCCCTTTTCCTCTGTCCCTGTGATTTCTCCTCTCCGTTTCATTGTTTTCTCCTGCTCTTTTGCCTCTTTTCCCCCGAATCGCTTCTCCCTCGTCGTGTTTTCGGCTAATTCGAATTCGGAACAGCGGGATCGACGAGCGGCCAACAGCATCGATCGACACCCCTCGGCGCATACGGCTGATCTTTTATAAAAATATCCAACTGTCTAAGTGCCGCGTCAAAAGGATCAAGTCGAATAATAAAAACGGCTCTTCGACTGTCTGCGAAGACTTCGCGCATGATTTGTCTTTTGGCCTCGAGTCTGATAATAAATATAATAACCGAAGGAGGAAGTCCTCGCAGTGGCGGAAAAATGGATTAAGACACGTGGATCTTTCAGTTCCGTGGTTCACGATAGTCGAGTGGTTGTACGAGAAGGTACGGTATTTTATTTTTATTTTTTTTCAACAGTTCCTCAGGAATCGCGGAATCGTGGAAAATTTCTCAAGGTCTGTTTCCGCCCTGCCGCCGAATTTCGAATCGTCCTCGAGTAACTTTTTATTATAACATACCTACCTAACTAGCTAATTCTTGAATTTCGTTTATAATAACTTGCATTTTTTTTTCATTTTCATTTCCTGTTAAATTTACTTTTATATAATCCTCCACGAGTGTGCACGTGTTTATCGATCTCTGTTTTATTTATCATTTATACACCGCGATTACCAGCCGGCTCGCCTGTCCGCGAGAACCGTCCGTGCAATGGCGTTTACAATTTCTCGTTTCACGTTTCCACGTCTTTTTTTTTCGACTTATTCATTTTCACTGTTAAGCCCAAAACTACAAAAATAATGAATCCGGGTTACGGGTCGATAACTGGCGTCCTGTCGCTTCTCTCACTCCCTCTATATATATCTCTATCTCTCTTTTCTCTCCTCTCCTACCGTTCTCTCTCCCTCTCTCGAGATAAAGGAGTTCAGCGTCGATTAAATGGCGGAAAGTGCAAATCACGAGCGTTGTACAACGTTGTGCGTCCACTCGTTTCGCCCTCTTCTGTAATCGGTCCTTTGTGGACGATGCGGCACACAAAATATTGGCTGTTTACGCTACAAACTGTCTTTGATGATCACATGGTGGTCCGCGTATCCCGGAATTCGTGTTTCATTACTGAAGCTTTTGACACTACCGTGACGGCAACGCTATCTATTAATTCAAGCCGAGAGAGACACTACGTTACCCTACAGACTGGACGAGAGGATACCTCCGATTTGTTGACGGTACCAGTTAGTTCTCTTTCCCGTAAAGATTGCCGGTTATTATATTGGACGTGAAAATTCGAAGGGGAACCTGTGCAAGTACTCTCGTTCCTCTATCTTTCTTCTTTCCATTTTTTTCGTTTTTCTCTTTTTCTCCATTTACTTTAAGAAACGTGTGTGTGTGTGTGTATTTTTGTTTTTCTCGATTTACGTTTATATCTATATATATATATCTATATATATATATATATATCTATATATCCGTATATCTATATATATACAGACAAGAATTCATCCCCTCTTTGTCTTTCGTTTCCCATGCTCTGTTTTTACTAAAGCGATCGTTAACTATGTTTTGACATATTCTGCCCTCTGCTTTATGAATTCATCAAGCCGGAAGCGGCATGATTTTTGTTGCTTTTGCTGTCGCGGTGGCGTCGATGGTGACGGAAATTTTGTTGTTGTTGGTAGTTGTGGTAGTGGTGATAATGGTGGTGGTGGTGGTGGTAACTGTTGTTGCTGTAGAAGTTGTTCCTGTTGGTGGGGTGTACTTGCTTACCATCACACTAGAAGGCTAGGCGTCAGCCAGTCCTCATCCGCTAGCTGGACCGCAACCAAGAACACACTTTACCATTTGAACACACAAACGCTGGTTAAGTCTTGGTCCGAATTTCAAGAAAATAATAGAAATATTCTCGACAACTTTCTCTCCGTCATTCCCTCTCTGTCTTTCACGCTTCGCTCGTGCACTCCACTCTCTCTTTCTCTCTCTTTCTCTTTCTCGTGATCCTGTCTAATTCTAGAAACCACTCTACTCGCCTCGCTCTCTCACACACCCGCGCACACATATATTCTCTCTCTGTCTCTCCTTATGATTCTCACGTATTCTTCGCATTCCAACACACGTAGACTGGTCGATCTGAATCTACCATTACCGTGACTCAACCTCAATTGCTTTCGATGTTGGAAAAGTGTGAGCAATTAATTAGAGACAATATTGCCCTACGAATCGTGTTGCTCGGTTGCTTCGATCGACAACCATAGCTCAGAGGAATGTATCAGTGTGGTGTGAACGTTTTCAGATTATTCCGCTGCTCGAGCAATTCTCGACTATTCTCTTATGCACCGATTATATGGACTACGGATAGATTTCAATTCCAATCGAGACATCGGCTACGACACCGTCGATACAATGCAACTTTCGTTCAACCTCTCGCTTTTGTCTCTTGCGTTCCTTCCATTCGCTTGCAATTTCGTACGCAACGACGATACCCATTTTAGAGCTACGTTCTCCGGCGACATTTTTCTGGTCGAATTCGAGGTTGAGCCAGGTCGTAGATGCAGTTTCCTTGATGCAAAGTGATATTTGAAAGTAAGGATAAGCCAGGCCGTGCGATGATAGTGGTAGCGATCACTGTGCCTGCGAATCGAAATATGTAAATAAAAATAATCCCCCGAATGATCTCGAGTATCTCTCCTGTTTAATAACGAATAATTCGGCTCACGATTCCATAACACGCAATTATGATCCTCCATATAGGGACTCCTTTCGATTTTTCCTAATCACGGTAAGAAAATAGTCATTTTTCTATACATCTTCGTCGTTTTTCTTCATTTCTATTTTCCTGGATTTTCGTCGATTTTCTGGAATTACGTTTATAGGTGGGAAATGTTAAGCGAGTTATTCGTTATTAATTTATTTCTATGTATATCGTAGTTGCATTTTATATGTATCGAGATATCACGTTTTGAAATTTTTAATTCGTGGAAATTTTTATTTCAGCATTTTTCTGTATCATAAAGATCGAAGAATTTCATGTTCTTTTGCCTTCTGATTTTCGATAACTGGAGATAACTCAGCGAGATACTCGATTTTGGTCAAACAAAGCCGAATAAGCGTGTACTTTCAGCCTCATATATCTTCGAGAAGTATTCGTGCATATTAAGCGTCATGCAAAAGAAGTATGAGAGTGAATGTAGTGCTTAGGTACATGTCACAGGTATTCTGTAATTTTGGAATTTGCATTTGGCATAATCATTCTATCTTTTCTTAGCAAAATTTGCAATCGAGCATATTGAAAGTAATTCATGGAAATTTTTATTTTCTTTTTTTAGGTAAAAACGTCAATCAAAACGCTTCGTACTAAAGTGTGCGAATAATTTTAATTCGATAATTTGAAAAGCGTTCGAATTATCTACGTCATAGCAAATATTAACGTAATATTAAAATAAAAAAAAAAAAAGAAAACTGGAAAGCCAATTTTGTATAATAAATATAACATACCAAAAGTAAAGAAAAATAAATTTAAAAAAATTGGTAAGCAAATTTTTATCTGTTTATAATTATTTTTCATATTTTTTATCTTTTTTTCCACGATTATCATGAAACATATTGCAAGTGACTCGTAAGAGTTTTCGTTTTTTAAATAAAATCAAATTAACTTAAACTCTGTAATTTTGTATGAAAATATGCGAGTAATTTCAATTTATTAATTGACTAAGCGTTTAAAAAATTATGCTATAAAATTATGTTATAATTAATACAACATACCGAAGTAAAGAAAAATTAGTAAACTAATTTTTCTACTCTTGGAATAATTTTCTCTAATTTTTTTTCACGATTATCGTGAAGCATATTGAAAGTAATTCATAAGGATTTTTATTCAACGAACGAAACCAAATGAATTAACCAAGAATTTAGAGCTTCTTACGAAAATGCGTAAATAATTCCAATTTAATAATATGCTAAGCGTCTGAATTATCTACGTTATAACAAATATAACATAGCAGAATGAACAAAAGAAATTGGTAAGCTAACTTTTGTCTGCTTAGTACTATTCTTCGTGTTTCTCTCACGATTATCATGAAGCACATAACTTGCACACATAAGATCCTTGCAAGTTTGAATAAATTAAAGAAACTGTATATAAACATACTTAATTTGTTCGAAATTCATGTTCAAAGAGATCTGATTGATTAAGTGAGAAAATGATAAAATTCCGAATGTTAACTAAGATACAAAAATATTTACTGCGATGAAAGATTCTTATGCAGGATCTTGATAGGCTTTATAACTCTTTTTCACTAGTATTCCCTCATCTCGAATATGTATCGTTAGGCCCTCTTATCTCTTCAAATACATACTGAAATTAGAGAAAATACAATATAAATTTCTTATACCACTAAAATGTGTTTAAAATACAGTAGTTCCATCATACGATTCCTTAATTAAATTAATATTTCCTTAATTCTTACAGGTAGAAACATCATATGAAAGATCAGGTACATCAAAATTGATCAATTCTATTGTTTATCAAAATTAAAATAAATTTGTTGACATAAATAAATCACCCAGTTACCATTTTGAATATAAATTTTCTGTTTACGATTATTACAGTATAACTTCGTAGCTACATTTACTTTTTAAAATTATTTTAAATATCGTATATATTGCTTACTGACAAATATGCATTTATGGATCATTGAGATCACTTAGATTTTAGCATATCATGTATTCCTATGCATCCAATTGAAAAGAAAAATGGAGTATTAGTTAAAGACGACTCGTTATTGGAAAATACGTTTAACTTCAATTTACCCCACACCCTTTGCTTATGAAATAATAATCAACAATTTCAATAATTAATAAATAGTCAATAATAACGGAAAACAATGTGAAACATAATCGAAGTAAAAGAAGCACATCGCATTACTTCAAATAAATTAGACGAATCGCATAACATTTCCACTTCTAGCAATGTTTGCATTTCATCAAATAACAATAATTAAACAATCTACGTCTGAGTTCTCGTAATGAAAATTCTGTGCGTTTCTCGTAGCATTATACAAAATTACTTTCAATAAACTGTCAAGTCACAATATACTCAATAAAGTGCTTAAAAAACAGAGCTATGTTACAATCTGTTAGCAACTTTACTTGCTTCATACTTAGCAACAGCTGACCAGCAGTATACTGTGATTGCAAATACAAAATGCAACTAAAAGTGTAGTAATGATTGTACATTTCAATGCAATTGTAACAACCATAAACTAATTGTCACGAACGAATCCGGGAAGATCGATATTCTACGAAGCATCGATGACAGCAAGATTCGCAAACAAATGATAATGAAAATCATGCAACTGGTTGTAACCGAAAAAAAAAAAAAAAAAAAAAAAGAAAAAAGGAAAGAAAAAGGAAAAAGAAAATTCATTTTCGAAGCAAATTATAATTATTGAATTATAATGAATATGACTAATGAAACAGCGTATACAGAGGCAAGTGATCAGAAAAATGTACTAAAATTCATACAGGTAGGAAGAAGGGGTGTGGCATTCATCGCATAACACATGACAAACACATGAAATAAACGCAAAAGAATTATATATGACTCATTCACGGTGATAACGGAGATAACAGTCGCATTAAGAAGCCACTCGTAACACGAATCGCAGTCAACATCATCCAATCATCTCAACGAATCTTTTACTGTATACAGAAGCCAAGACTAGATATTGTAAAACTGTCAGTATAATTTGATCCATTCGTTTAGAATTATAATAATCGTACAAATTGTTGTATATGCTTCATTTTTGCAGTGGAAAATATTATTCTTTGATTTACTGAGCAATTATTGAGCTCGAATAATTATTATAACATTAAATAATTTAAAAAAAGAAAAGAATGTTAAATGTTGATATAATTAATTGTTGAATAAAGTTTCGAAATAGAGTATTTAACACTAAACCTACGAATGATCGAATCACCGTCCTTTAATTTTTAATTAAAAATTTTACATCCGTTGCAGTTGCTACCATTACACGACTTTGCGATTGTTTTTATGTTATAATTAACGTAGAATTAATTTTTTCATTTTCCATTCCTTTTTTTATGAGGTTCTTCCGAGATTTATACGAGTTGTTCGTCTATTAATTTGATTCACCCCATAAAATGAAAAGTAGAAATATTCATTTTAACACCCTTATCTTGTAACATCGAGCCACCCTCGTGTGAAAAATTAGAATTTTGATTCGACAAAGACAGAAAAAGGTTGATTTGAACTTCAATTTCTTAATAAATTTCTTAATAATAATAATAAAAAATTGGCAGGTCCGTTTAAAAAATTCTCAAACCTCCCCTATCATTACAACTACAACACCACCACTCTATACCAAAAATTTGAACTTCAATTTCTTAATAAATTCCTTAATAATAATAATAATAATAAAAATTACGTAATTCCATTTAAAAAATTCTCAAATCTCCCCTATCACTATAATTATAATACCAACACTCTATACCAAAGATTTGAACTTTAATTTCTTAATAAATTTCTTAATAATGATAATAATAAAAATAAAACATAAGTAACTTCATTTAAAAAATTCTCAAACCTCCCCTATCACTATAACAACAATACCACTACTCGATACCAGAGATTCGAACTTCAATTTCAGTTTCAATTCTTCGTACTAGGGATTACAAAATACAAACTATATATAATACTTAAATAATTATATATTACTTCATAATAAAAATTGTATAACACATTCGAGCAGCTCTCATAGAAGACACAAAATAAGAGGTTAAATATCAAGTATTCTAACAGTAAAATTTTAAGCAACCACAATTCGTCCTACACCTGAGGAACCTGTTCATATGAAAATTAAAATGGCGATATCCACCATCTGTAAAAAATACAGTAACGTAGTAAATATTTTTATCGATTTCAACAAACGCTATTATATTACAACTAAAAATAAAGAAAATAAAAATTCTCAAATCGTCCCCCATCAGTGCAACTACGATATCACTTTCTCTATACCAAACGACTCTTGTGCAATACTTTTGGTAACCTTAATACCCCGAGCAATTACTTCCGATAACGTCCGATAACGTTCTCGATAACTCTAATCCCTCGCGAGATAACGTTATCGTTATTCCTAATTAACCAAAACACCGCATAAAATCACCAGTAGGCTCAGTGTCAAATAAAAACCAGCCATATCGGCCATTTTCCTTCGCAAAAGTGCGCCATTACCGCGTATGCGTTCGCAACGATGCATCTCGACGCATACTCTACATCGGGACTCGATGGACCCGCAGCTTCCCAACGAATAGATCAAAAAGGTGAGACTTGATGCAAGAACACGTAAAGCGAGATACAGGTAGTACACCGAGTAAAGGACACACGTAACAAAGTATGCAACGCGGACAGGAAAAAGAGAGAGGAAAGTAATGGTTACCTGGAACTGTTGCATCGGGTAGGCCATCATTTGTGCCGGAGGTGGTGGTGGTGGGGGTGCGGCTTGCACCCCTGGGGGTGCCGTGACCGTCGTGGCATGGTGTGGCGGTAACTGTGGTCCCCCAGGTAATCCCTGGCCCCAGCCTGCTGCCGTGCCAGCAGCGTGGACACCCATTCCCATTCTGCATTTACACAAGTTTCTGCTTATAATTTTCGTGCAAATAAACAAGTCTGTTCGAGAGCATGGAAATTCTTGAGAATTTGGGAAGTAAAAAGGAGCAGTGTGCTGGTGTACTGAGACTGATTCGAGGGGGGGTTGGGTGAGATAGGAGTGGTGTGTTGGGTGTACGAATAGGGTTGGTAGGGTGACGTTATGGGTGGAGTAATTGTTTTAGAGTCGCTTGCAGGGAGGGTTAGTGTTGTTTATGGAAAGTATTGTGATAAATTCAGCGTTGCAAGTTTGCATTGTCTGCAGAAATTATTATGAATTAACTGTTACTCATAGAAATAATGAAAAATTTAATATTATTGCCCTAAATTGTTAAAAATATAATTTATACTCCAGAAATTACTGTAAATTTAGTGTTGCCTGCAGAAATTATTATAAATGTAACATTTCTTGTAGAAATTATTGTAAATCTATTATGGCTTGTAAAAGTAATGAAAAATCTTATATTCTTGCCATAAATTGCTAGAAATATGATTTATATTCTAGGAATTATTGTAAATTTAGTGTTGCCTGCAGAAATTATTGTAAACTTATTGTTGCTTGTAAAAATAATGAAATATTTAATATTCCTACCATAAATTATTAAAAATATGATTTATATTCTAGGAATTATTGTAAATTTAGTGCAGCCTGCAGGGTTTATTATAAATTTAGCATTTCTTGTAGAAATTATAGTAAATCTATTGTGGCTTGTAGAAATAACGAAAAATCTAATATTCCTGCCATAAATTGTTAAAAATATGATTTATATTCCAGGAATTATTGTAAGTTTAGTGTTGCCTGCAGAAATTATTATGAATTTAGTATTCTTTATAGAAATTATTGTAAATCTATTGTGACTAGTAGAAACAATGAAAAATCTAATATTCCTGCCATAAATTGTTAAAAATATAATTTATACTCCAAGAGCTACTATAAATTTAGTGTTGTCCGCAGAAATTATTAAGAATTTAGCGTAGCAGGCAGAAATTACTGTAAATTTATTACAGTTCGTAGAAATAATAAAAATGTAACATTGTTACAATAAATTACTAAAAATCTGACCTATTTCCAGGAATTATTGTAAATTTAGTGTCATCTGCAGCAATTATTATGAATTTAGCGTTGTTTTAAATAATAATTAGAAATGTAGCATTGCTCGCAGAGATTATTATAAATTTAGTATTGCTTGCCAACGACATTAAAAATTAAATGTTCTCATAAATTATTATAAATTTTGTGCTATTTGTAGAAATTATTATGAATTCGACGTTGCTCGCAAAAATGATTAATAATCCAGTATCCTTTCTAGAAATTATCAAGAATTTAGTATTACTCGTAAAAGTTATCCGGTACTCAGTGTCGTATGCAAAAATTCTTTTAATAATATGCCTAATCGTTTAAATCATTTAATACAAAAATTTTTTAAACTGATTTATGTTCAAATAAAATATAGCATTTCATTTTAACAATCGGTAGAATTTATATGCCGAGAAAAGAGGGTAGAATCGATACATCGACTGTTATTGACCATTCATTAATATCGACTGTTATTCGCATTCACATGGTGGTGTGTCATTTAAAATTGTTAATAACGCTTAGTAGCAAACTGACAGTTTTATATTGTTCTACATTTACGTTCTAGCGTTGTAACACGAGATCCTTCATGACCATGAGTTATGTAACGTCAACGCCTACTTTCTGATAACAATTTTAGCATAATTTATGAGCAGTGCGCGAACGCGACGAATATCGTAGGAATAAATTTATCGAATAAATCAAGCCCCTGCAATATTTCTGGACTAATAAAGATTAGAAGGTAACTGGCAGCTGAACGATCGTTACCTTCGCTAATTAAAGACCCCCGATCGTTCACCTAATTTTGTTGATTTTCTAAAGAAAAGTTTATCAAATATTTATTATAGCGTGATGTAAGAAAAAATTTCCTCGATTTTTTCACACATGAAACCTTCGTAAACTTTATTATCGATTTAACCGATCATTATAATTTAAATAATATTATAATAAAAATAAATTTTGATAAATTTTGAAATAAAATTGATTTCACAGATTACTGTTCATTCGATAGACGAAAATAAAATATTCAAGACAATATACTGTTCCTAAAACTAAAATTTAATTAAATTTATTTATAATTAGACAGATATTGACAAATTATAATTTATTTTTATAATTAGACAAATAATTCCTGATATTATCTTTTCCTAAGTATTCCTAATTTTCAAATAAAATTATATTTCTTAGATATCTTTCATTTGATAATTAAAAATCAAATTTTCAAGTTTATACATCTTTTTACATTTAAAATCTCTTTAAATTTATTTATAATTCTACTAAATTCTATTATAACTTGAATAATTATTGAATAATTACACAATTTATGGTAATTGATGAATAATAATTAATAAATAATTTTATTATAACTAACATAATTTCCAACAAAAATTTTTAAAAAGTTTCCTCAATTTTCAAACAAAATTATACATACTTTCCATATTATTCATCTAACAATTAAAACAAAATATTCCCACTTCATTTTATGCCTACTAAACCTGTAAAAATGGCGGATTTCAAATTTCCTGGCAAGGCACGAATATATCTAGCGAAATTAATATTAATCATTATTAAAACAGAGATATAATCATACATATATACGTATTCACTTGATCGCGCAATCTTCGTTATTATTATCCAAACTACTGCATTTATGTCGAGGTTATAGCCGAGTAAGCCTAGTGTTAAACACTGGAGCCAAGCTTGCCAACAATTTCACCCCAATTTGAATACCACTAAAACATCCCCTAACATTAGCCCTGAAAAATATACTCGACTAGGAAGCAAAATTACACACTCGTCGACCATTACTATTCATTCGACACCTGAAAATATTAAACAATTCGTTAACTGTTTTTACGACGAGACTTAGAGGCGCCATAACGAAAACGTTTTATTTTCCCTCACGGAACGGTTTAAACATAAAATCGCACGTTCCAGATTCATGAATATATGTATCGTTACATAAAGGTTTCAAACCTTTCCCGTACGATGCACGCAACTGAAAACTTCAGGTTATCTAGGATGTGTTACATTACTGGTTTACAATCCTGGTAATGCTCGAAAAGCATTCGGGCACGGTCTTTAAGGGTGCCATTTCACGGATCGTAAGAACGCTGAAAGATATTCTGCTTGCCAGAAAGCACCCCGTTCGTTCCTGCCGCGTAATCTCTAAAAATTGCGCGATCGGCAAATGCACAAATTCGATTTGATGTCTGTGTTAAGGGTGCACCCGTGTACCACTCGCTATTTCGTTTAACAATCCGACAGGTTGGGCATCCTATAAAAATTTCGCGAGTGAAATTACCGTCACGCTTTATGTCCCCGCCATCTCGTTCCATTTTTTCTCGCAGGGTGGCAGAAAACTGAAATTTTTTAGTTAATATTCAGCTTTTATGCCGGTAATTTCCGTCAAAATTTAACGTACGTACTATGTATTAAGTCTCTGTAATATCGTGTAACTGGGAAGTTGTATACGTGTGGTATTAATATTTAAATAAGTTGTTTTATATATTTGATATTTTAGTCTTGTAACTTATTAGGACACCGTTAAATTAAATTCCATTCAATTTTTATTTATTCAATTCTTCTGGGTGTCATATCGAGGAACTTTGGATAGAGCAGCTGCTAATTATAATTCATAAATTAATCCTCGAACGCGTATCAAAAACGTGAAGCTGATGAAGCTTTCTAAAATTGAGCAATGCAAAATTTGTTATTACGTATTTCGAGTACCTGGAATTATTTGATATATTTGAAATTTTTGAAGCTCTGTCTTTTAATTAATAATGTCTCCTATGTTTGTAAGTAAAATATATGAAATGTATACATTTAGCGCGAACCTGACGAAGTTCTTTAAAATTGAGCAATGCAAAATTTGTTATTACGTATTTCGAGTACCTGGAATTATCGTATATTTGAATCTGTCTTTTAATTAATAATATTTTCCGATGTTTATAAGTAAAATATATGAAATACATACATTTAGTCAGGAATTTATAAGAGTACATAATGTAATTACTATACGATGCATAATTATTTTGTAGAATTTAGATGGCTTCGATTATGGCACAAATAAATCAATTTAGTACATGCTATAGTAAACGTGGAGCAAGTTAGGCGTAAATGGAAATTTGAATATGGTTAAATGTAGCAAAGGGTCTGCGAATTTCGGTGAACTGATTTGATGTGGTGATTTAGCTTTTCATTAAATACCTTTGATTAAATGTTATATAATAAGCCAAGAAACCTAATTGGTAATCTTTTTAAGAACAAGATCAAATTGTTTAGTTTTCAAGAGAAATAAAATAAACTACCTCTTTTATGTTCAACAGCCAATTTTAATATGAAATAGTTTTAATCGTCTTACCTTTAATCAGCTTTAATTATCTTAAATTCTATAGATGCTCATTAAAAGGTACCAATGGCCAATCACTGTGAAATTTAAAAGGGGTGGTAAGGGTAAAAGGTAGGCCCAAATATAAAATTTTAGCTGCGAAGATTAATTAATTTTCGATATTTATATAAGTTTTAATTAAATTGAGAACTTTTCATACTGATATATTAAATTCTGTCTATAGGGGGTTAGGTTAGATTAGATTAGATTAGGAGCATTTGTGAAATGTCACAATGGTGTAAGTAACTCTTTCTACCCTAAATTAACACTGTCATTATTGTAAAATCGACTAACTAATAATTTAAGATGATACCAAAAATTTATCATTAATCCCTCCATTGCTAACCAATTGATACATAAATCCTTAATAATTATACAAGAATTATTATAAACCGATATATCGACCTCATTTGTTTATGTTAAGTTCATCATATAATAGAGAAAATAATTAAATTATATTATAATTGTATTCAAATTTATTTTAAGTAATATTATAATTGTATTATAAATATCCTTCCAGTAATATCATAATTGTATTATAAATACTCTCTCAGTAATATAACTATATTATGAATTTCCTTTAAGTTGTATTATAATTATATTATAAACATCCTTTAAGCAATATTACAATTGTATTATAAATATCCTTTTAGTAATATCATAATCGTGTTATAAATACTGTTTAAATAATATTATAACTACATTATGAATTCTCTTTAAGTAATATTCTATTACTTTATTAATTCTATTACGAATATCCTTCAAGTAATATCATAATTGTATTATAAATATCTTTTGAGTAATATTATTATTGTATTATAAACATTCGTTGAATAATTTCATAATTTTATTACGAATATCTCTTGAGCAATATTATAATTATCCTGTAATTAATTTATCCTGTTATAAATATCCTGTATTTCCAAAAAGAACGAATAGTACAATTTCGAAAAATTTATTTCTGAGAACATACCTAAATCATCATACTATTTTCCATATGTACCACCTATTCGAGGCTGGTACTAAAAGAGTTAATATTTCAGAAACTAATAAACATCCAAAGCTAAAATTTTATACTCAGACTCCACTCTCCACCCTCGTGCCATAATCGAAAATCGAAAATCGAAAATTCCCTGTGAATTCACCAGTAGTGATTTTCAAAAGATACTTCTGATTCGATTTATTCAGAGCATGGATGTCGGGAATTGTTTAAAAATAATATATATGACTGGCGTTCCCTTAGCTTTTGCGTCGTTTAAATCTCATAGGGAGTGTAAAATGACGGATTCGACCCTTGAGCGTACGATGCACACAATTGAGAGCTTTAGTTTATTTCGAACGTGTACCATTTCTACTTTACAGTCCCGAGAATACTCCAGAAGCATTCGGATACCCACTTTAAGGGCGTCATTTCATAGATCGTAAAAGCGTCGAAAGATATTCTATCCCAGAAATTACCTTGGCCTTTATACTATGTGATCCTTAAAAGTTGTGCTCTTTTGTGCTCTACACATTCGCAGGTTACAGTTTAAAGCCGGCCGGTATTTACTATTTTACGACATCGTCAAAATTTTCAATTAAATTTATTCACCGTTTTATTGTGACCATTTCTCAAACTCTTATTCCGATATAATCGTTTGTACTTGCAAAATGTGTTATAATATCATGACAATTTAACATCGGACTCTGACAGAGCAAAATTCGTGTTCTTCGCTTTGTATCTAGGTCGTTGGAGATAACAGTGTGAAATATATTCATTTTCATCTCCTTTTTGACATAATTTTCACGTGGTATAGGAGAATAAAATATAATCGAGCAATTTTTTGAATTTATAGAATACACCCTCTAAAATTAGAGAAATTTACTTGTCTTTCTGAGATTTTATAACTTAGAAATTATCTTTGATGCTTGGAAATTTATTAAATAATTAAATTGTACGTTAAAAACAGATTGCAATAAGAGACAGACTAGATTTTAGTTATTATAAGAAATGAACACTTCTGGAAAAAACTAAAAATTCTTTTTATATTTTCAGAAAGTAGCGAATAGTATATATTTTAAGGAAATGTATTATACTAGGGGTGGTAAAACCCTTTTACGATATGAGCCATCCTTCAA
>NW_016907939.1:55757-80554 GCF_001483705.2 Eufriesea mexicana | reverse complement strand
TATATTATCATATTAATATTATATATTATAATATGCAATTATATATTAGCTGTATTATGATATATATAATATTAAATATTGTGATATATATAATTAATAATATGTAATATAATATACATCAACTATTTCCAGTTGCATATATTCGTATACAAAGACGACTATAGCTTGATACCACTTCAATGTTATATTGTAATCCTTCTTCATCGTGTAATCGATGAAAGATATAGGTAGTCCAGTATAAGAGATAAAATAAAGTAAATAGAGAAATGTAGAATTCTCGTTACATTTTCATTTGAGACGTTATTTTCTTAACTAAACCCTTGGATTCTACAAACATTCATAATAATACAGTGTAAAAATGATCACTGTATATTTTGGAATATATTTCGAAAGTGTAATAAATCGATATTGAAAGAGATAAAATATTTTAATTAACAAAAGATCAAGCACATGACCAAAGACATTTTTCATTTTTCAATTTTATCAATCTAAGATATATTTAAATGTATTTTATAAAAATAGAATAATATGATTTTAGATAAGCAAAATATAAGAATTATTAAATGCCTTTCTCACTCTGATTTAAATATTATTAATCTACCATGGGGACCAAGAATGGATAATTCGAGGGTACACAAGAAAAATATATGACTCTAAGGATAATTCGAGTTGCACGTTGACGTCACATAACTCATTCTATTTCACTTCACAGTGAAGAAATTTGTCAGAATTGAAGAGAACCATGTTAGCAGTTATTTTTTAATCCTATTCTTTCTACCTGAATTTTAATTATTTCTACGATTATTTAAACCTGTACACTTTGCACTATTGATTATTTACTTATAGTAGTATCACGTATAGTATAGTTGTATCACGTATCATTAAAAATTTTCATTAGAAAAATTTTTCCTTTATTCTATGGTATAGTATAGTATATAGTATAGTAGTATCACGTAGTATTTAAAATTTCCATTAAAAAAGTTTTTCCTTTATTCTGTGGTGCACCTTAAATATTGCTCCCTTTTTCGATAATTAAAAATATCAATTAATAGTTCATAATAATAATTTCTATAAATATTAGGAAAAACTTAGTGTCAAACCACTCTTCTACGTCACACACGTGTAACCTATACTAGCAAATTTTACAGTATTGATAAAACAGTGTGAGATAGTGATTTCTGCTAAATATCTGAGATACTTGAATATACAAAAATTATCTGGTTACTCGGTTATTTCATGAGATACTTTAATACATAAGACACTTGAGGTTCAGTTTCTTATTTTTAAAGAATACTGATTTATTAATATTTTTATATCAAAACAGGAATACACAAATTATAGTATTAGATTGTATAGATATTCTCATAAAGTACGACAGATATAAGTGAGTATACTATGTATTAAAATTAATTTAAATAAAATTACCATTACACTGTGTCATTTCCATTATCCAATTACTCAGCCATGAAAGATTTAAAATAAAATTTTAATCACCGTATTATCAGTTTTACGTGACCCATAATAAAAGATGAAGCTTTACGAGTTCAGTCGTAATAAAAGATGAATAGAGTGAAATAAAATTTATCTGAAAAAATTGCGATAAATCTGTTCATTTTCAGTTTCAAATATGACTTGCTCATTTTCTTGATATTTCAAACTTTTCTGTAATTTCTTGGAGTGTCTATCATTTCATGTATCTCGTGTATCTTATAATATACTCAGCTACCCTTAATTTTTGTCTGCTCAAGTATCTCGAGTAACTCATGTATCAGAGTATCTCATAAATAAGAGATCTAATAACAGCTTCATATGTACTTCCTACATCACAAGAAACTCTACGTTTCCAAATTTAAAGATGAACACTAAACCAACCATGGCCAATTAAATGACTGGTTGTAGTAAATAAAGAAACAGAAAATGGAGAATACCAAAAGAAACGTAATGAGTGGAGAAATAAAAAAGTTAATTAGAAATTTATTTATCAGAAGAAAAATTCTCTACATCAAATGATAATACTCGATTCAAAAATTTTTAATCAAAAGTCCAGATGGTCTAAAATCGTTTAGAGTAGTGGTGCCAAACACACACCTACAAAACCTCAAAATACAGCCCACAGACCAAAGCTTGAAATTGATTTTACCAAAATAATAAAAATTAACAATAACAGCCAGAACTAATTTTAACTTTTTATTAAACGTGAAACCTAAAATACCAAACACTTATATATCAATATACTTTCTTCCTATTTTACTATTTATTTCATCGGCAGATATTTTTCTCAAAATACAGTTCACAGATGAAAGTTTGAAATTGCCTTTTCTAAAACAATAAAAATCAATAATAATATCCAGAATGTATATTTTCAATTTTTTAATAAAAGTGAAACCTAAAATTCTAAAGACTCGTATATCAATATACTATCTTCCTATTCTACTATTTATTTCATCCACAGATATTTTTGTCAAAATACACCTCACAGATTAAAGTTTCAAATTGATTTTATCAAAACAATAAAAATGAATAATAATACCGAGAACCAATGCGTCTTTTTAATTTTTTAATAAATGTAAAATCTAAAATTCCAAACACTCATATATCAATATACTATCTTCCTATTCCACCATTTATTTCATCGACAGACATTTTTCCCAAAATACAGTCCACAGATGAAAGTTTGAAATTGCTTTTTCTAAAACAATAAAAATCAATAATAATATACAGAATGTAAATTTAATTTTTTTAATAGAAGTGAAATCTAATATTCCAAAAACTCGTGCACCGACATACTATCTTCCTAGACCATCATTTATTTCATCGATAGACATTTTCCACAAAATGCAGACCATAGATTAATGTTTGAAATTGATTGTATCAAACTAATAAAAATCAATAATCATATCCAGAATGTATATTTTAAATTTTTATAATAAAAGTGAAACCTAAAATTCCAGACACTCGTGTATCAACATACTACCTTCCTATCTTACTATTTATTTCATCGACAGATATTTTTGTCAGAATAATAAAAATTAATATTAATATTCAGAATGCATATTTTTAATTTTTATAATAAAGGTGAAACCTAAAATTGCAAATTCTCGTGCATCAACATACTATCTTCTTATCCCACAATTTATTTCATGGACAAACATTATTCCCAAAATAATAAAAATGAATAATAATATTCCGAATGTATATTTTTAATTTTTATAATAAAAGTAAAACCTAAAATTCTAGACTT
Organism: Eufriesea mexicana; assembly: GCF_001483705.2. NCBI lineage: Eukaryota > Metazoa > Arthropoda > Insecta > Hymenoptera > Apidae > Eufriesea > Eufriesea mexicana. The sequence goes on along the minus strand of NW_016907939.1, from coordinate 77,313 downwards.
GTGTATCAACATACCATCTTCCTATCCCACCATTTATTTTATCGACAAACACTATTTCCAAAATAATAAAAATGAATATTAATATTCAGAATACATATTTTTAATTTTCATAATAAAGGTAAAACCTAAAATTGCAGATTCTCGTGCATGAACATACTATCTTCCTATCCTACTATTTATTTCATCAACAGACATTTCCAAAATAATAAAAATGAATGATCATATTCAGAATGTATATTTTTAATCTTTTAATAAAAGTGAAACCTAAAATTCCAAATATTTATATATCAATATACTATCTTTTTATTCTACTATTTATTTCACCGACGATGAGATATTTTTCTCAAAATACATCCTACAGATTAAAGTTTCAAATTAATTTTACGAAAATAATAAAAATAAATAATAATATTCAGAATGTAAATTTTTAATTTTTATAATAAAGGTAAAATTGCAGACTCCCGTGCATCAACATACTATCTTCCTATCCTACTATTTATTTCATCAACAGACATTTCCAAAATAATAAAAATGAATGATAATATTCAGAATGTATATTTTTAATTTTTTAATAAAAGTGAAACCTAAAATTCCAAATATTTATATATCAATATACTATCTTTTTATTCTACTATTTATTTCATCGACGATGAGATATTTTTCTCAAAATACATCCTACAGATTAAAGTTTCAAATTGATTTTACCAAAATAATAAAAATAAATAATAATATTCAGAGTGTATATTTTTAATTTTTATAATAAAGGTAAAATTGCAGACTCTCGTGCATCAATATGCTATCTTCCTATCCTACTATTTATTTCATCAACAGACATTTTTCGTCCACGATCCGCAGAATCTCCAAAACTGCACTTGGTGGACCATGTTCTCGTGCTAGTTTGACACCAGCAGTTTAGACCGTGGTAGGTTTACTGTCAAACACGCGAAAAGTACAATCCACGAAGCGTGTATAAGTGACATCCACTTGCTAGACGTCGGAACGGTCTCGAGCATCCAGTGCACAGTACCACTGGCGAATTACCTTGTCTGAGAGTAAGAACGTAAGTGAGCTTACCCCATGTACTGCGCCTGTTGATACCCGGCGAACTGTCCATAAGTATATCCTTGCATTCCTTGCAGGAAGCCACCCGCCTGCATCTGCGTCGCTGTCGTGGGATAAGATTGGGGCGGATACCAGTATCCTAGCTGGCCAGCACCGCCGACGCCACCGACGCCTCCGACACCCGCGACGCCTGCCGCCGCCGCGGCGGCAGCTGCTGCCGCCGCGTAGTATGGGTACGTCGCCGACGATAACGCCTGGAAGAGCACGGAGATCAATGAAATAGAAAAGAGCAAAGGCATCGCCTGGATTTTATGCTTAACGATGTCAATAGGGTTAAGAATGGTAATACTGCTCGTTTTAAAAATCCCCCTAATGTCTCACATGTGCCGTTAAATCCTCGCGATGCCCACGATCCCGCGTTTACTTTAACGCGCTGAGAAAAGATCACGGAATTCTCGATTTTTATCCTATCCTCGAGTTTCGATTCTACGTATAACCGGTGAGAGCATCATTGCCTAATTCTTTTTCAACTTTTCCAACTCTAATTCCAGTGACAAAGTTCTTGGTGCATGATTAACCTCCTATGCGTAAAATAGATTCACACTTTTTACCCAGTTCTGTGGGATTGATCGATTTGGCAAATGGTTGTGCTGTGAGAGATTCACTTGAGCCGTTCACTGAACAAATCGATTAACAGTGTCAAAGCACCTGGTATAGTCACAACTTTTTATATTTAAGATTTTTCAAAAGGAGGAGTTAATCAATTTGTGCAGTGAACAGCTCATTTAATGACAGAGTTGGGAAGCAAAAGAAATTCGGGTAGTTTTGTATATTTTTTGTTGTCTGAGATGTGTAAATTGGAATTGGAAATTCTAGCTTCAATTTTAATATATGCATTTGGTTTCTTAATTTCTGTTAGTAAATGTATGGATAACGTGGAGGAGAAAGTTTAGACATGCACTAGTGACTTTTTGGTTACTATGCAGTGCTATAGTGAGCTTCAGCTATTAATTTAGATACTAATTTCTTTACTTTCTGAAAAATAGTCCATACAAATAGCACTTTTTCATGATCAATTTTATCATGGTTAAAGGTCAGAAGGGAATTGTTAATTAATTTCTTACATCAATGACCGATACAAATTGACATCTCTGATTTTTGAATATTCAGTTAGGAATAAATAGTAATATACGTATAAATGCGTTCTAAATGTACATAAATAAACATACTTAAATAATACCAAATTTGAATAATAATATTTATCTCTATATTCAGCCTTACTTGCCCAAAGTGTCTCTTGTACTTTAAACATAAGTTCTACTATTCAAACACTCTCTTTCTCCCTGCCTTACATATATAAAATTAAATTTTGATCTAATTGCTTCAATAAAATCACTCAATTACTACTAAAACAAATATATTCGCGTTCCCGATAATTTTACTAACTCTAAACATCAATCTACCATTAATTTCCATTAATTAAAAACTCTAAAACTATCAGTACTTCCTAAAGCATAAATCAGTTCACGCACAGAGTGGAAACAGCTACGTTCGTCTCGCGAGCTACCGACGCGCCGCCTAGTGGCCCTCGCGGGAAACTCGGGAGAGGGAGCCAAAAACTGCAGATCTCGATTGGCCGGTCTCGGTTGCGCCGCCTGGCGGGTAATTTAGCGAGGTTAAGAAGGAGATCGAACATGAAAGCAGTCCAACTGCGTGGAGTATGAGACCGAGGCATGATGAGGTACGTAGTAATGCGATATTCCGGTACTCGTGGGAGAAGCGCGTTATGGGAATAGGGATCAATTAGAGCGATGTCACGGGCCGAGTAACAGTGGATGGATGGACGGAAGTACCGCCGAGGAGAGTGCAAGGGAGAAGAGGGCGTACTTGGGCTACCATTCCCAGATCGGACGTACTTACTCGTCCTACCGGCGCTAATTGCTGAGAGACCCGACAGACACACTTTGGAGCAAGGCTCGTGAATAGACCGGAATCTTGCCCGATTCCCTGTCCTCCCTTCCTCCTTCCGTTTTTACTCTTCCACCGGGCTCGTACCAGTCGGTCATGCACCGAACGCAAAGCCCGAACCGGATGGAACTGGCAATCGAATACTGTAACTATTTCCTTTTTCCAATACCCCGTAGGAATTCGCTTTTTGCGATTTATTCTCGATAATGACGCGCCGTACGTTTGTGCTTTCGACTAGAATGCGATCGGATGCGATGAAATTAGTATTGCACTTTTCATTGCCCATGCGTTGGGTTTGGGTCAGTGGACCGTTCGTGGCTGGACATTTGTGTTGGGAATTATGTGTCTCGTCGTGTATTGTAAATGAAGATTATCTGGATTATTTTTGGAAAATATGTGTACGATATTATAAGAAGACAGAAAATTAAATTAGGTTCAGAAGGAACATTAGGTAACTTTTTTCAAATTTTTTGAGTCTATTGGGAACCTCGAGAGATGTATATCTTTTCTTATTATAATTTGGTTCCTGAGAGTAAAATTAATCTTCATATGTATTTAGGTGTTGTTATATTGGTCCAAAATCACTATCCCTATATAAATAAACAGGTATGGTTTATTTAAAAAATTTTTTAGGACATGCATAAATTAATTATTAAAATTCTGAGCACATAAAGAGATATATTATAGCTCTTACTGATATGATAGAGAAATATAAGTGCAATTTTAATTCAGATTGAATGGTTATTTTTATGTGTTCTTTTTTCAAATCTATCAGAAATGAGAGAAATATCCCTAAATAAATATTGCAGTTAAGTATGGTATATTTAAAAAATTTTTAATTTAAAAATCCTCATATCTAAAAATAATTATAATATACTAAATCACTGATGTAAAATATTAGAAAGAAAGATATGAATTTACAGCAAATTGGTTTTACGTGGTTAAATATTATATGGAAATTTAAAAGATGGTCTGCATAAAATGGCACCTAATAATTTATAACTAATTTACCAAAGATTAAATGTAGGCAAATTACTTTGAAATTATTTAATACATTAATATTCGTTACATTCATAGAACCCAAAATGAATAAAATGAATAAAATTTAAAAAGTGGAAATTGTACTATTTTTATATATAGTATATTAATAATCATGGCGTTATTTTATTTTTACATATAATAATTTCGCTATAAATAAATAAGTATTCTTAATAAAATTTACGTTTGATTCAATATGATCTATAAAAATAAAAATCCCATGGTAACTCGAAAAATAGTCTATTCTTAGAAACATGCATTCTTATTTAGTTTCAAATTGGAATGATTACCAATGTGATATATACAACACGATCGAACAGACTTATACGATAATGGGTTTACCAAGATATCTCAATTCCTAATTCAAACCGAACTCAGCTTTAGTTCAAAGTGGACTTGGTACTAATTGCTAGGATCTTTGGCACATACCATGAAGTTAAAACATAGTTGGAGCATGAACATGCTTGGCAGATCTCCCTAAATTCATATTGTTTTCTTCCAATTTTATTTTCAAATTTAGATCATGCAATCGGTTTTAATATATAAATTATTACGTGTAGATGAACTCTAAAAACAGTATTTCTTTTCTTAATTTCACATTAATTGAACGAGTTTTATTACCTAACACTGAATTATCAAGTATTTAATCACTTAAAACGTGTGGCTGCTGTCTTCTCTAATGATGCATGTACTATATTAGGATTTTAAAATTAGAACACTAATTACATAAATGTAATGATAGATTTCAATTTAGATTGAAGCTTATGTGAAATTTACACTCTGTCAACATCACTCTGTATCGTGATACATATTTATTCACAGGTGCTTAATGGATATTAATATCTCTATGGATATGCAAATATACAATAATGAACATACCATTTTTTCTATCTATTTATATTCCTATTCCTATATGTATAAATATTTATATATATATATAAATATAATATATAATTTTTCAATTTAATTTACACAATTTTTTAACTTCATTTCACACCTGATTTAGTGATTTAAATTAATTTTATATTAATTGACAATAGAATTACTCAATTATTCATAAGATCATACTACGTGTATTCAATTAAATAAAATTTAATTTGTATTGATTTATAGTAGAAGTATTTATTTTGCATTAACTAATAAAAGAAGTATTTAAATCTCCATAAAGTTATATAGTATGTATTCAAACAGATAAAATTTATTTTATATTAATCGATAATAGAAATATGTAATTATTCATAAGATCATACTGCGTGTATCCAATTAAACAAAATTTACTTTGTATTGATTGATAGTAGAAGTATTTATTTTGCATTGACTAATGACAGAAGGGGTTAAGTCTCCATAAAATCATATAGTATGTATTCAAACAGATAAAATTTATTTTATATTAATCGATAATAGAAATATGTAATTATTCATAAGATCATACTGCGTGTATCCAATTAAACAAAATTTACTTTGTATTGATTGATAGTAGAAGTATTTATTTTGCATTGACTAATGACAGAAGTGTTTAAATCTCTATAAAGTCATATTGTATGTATTCAAACAGATGAAATTTATTTTATATTAATCGATAATAAAAGTATTTAATTGTCCATAAGATCATACTGCGTGTATGCAATTAAATAAAATTTATTTTGTATTCATTGATAACAGAAGTATTTATTTAGCACTGATTAATAATAGAAGTGTTTAAATCTCTATAAAGTCATATTGTATCTATTCAAACAGATGAAATTTATTTTATATTAATCGATAATAAAAATATTTATTGTACATAAGATCATCCTGCATGTATCCAATTAAATAAAATTTACTGTGTTGATTGATAGTAAAAGTATTTATTTTGCATTGACTAATGACCAAAGTGTTCAAATCTCCATAAAGTTATATTGCATATATTTAAACAAGTAAAATTTATTTTATATTAATTGATAATAAAAATATTGAATTATTCATAAGATCATATTCAAAGGAATGAAATAAAGCAAGAAAAAAAAAATTGAGCTACATAAAAGTTCTAATACAACAAACTCCTAGTTACAAGAACACTTCATTTGGCAAACGATCAACCCACATTCCAGTAAATTCCAGATTTTTATCTTCGGTTACTTACGATATACTAACAACGCTTGCAAATGTTTCAAGTTTCCCTATTTTTATTATTTCTTTGCACATCGTGCTCGAGCAATTAAGGCGAATGGTAACACCCTTTCATTTTGCCTTTTTCAACTACCCGGTACCATTTGCCATTTTTCGCGTGACCAACGAAAGGGGCGATTCGAGACTTTATTTGGAATTTTATCTTAAGCGCCGTTTCAAACTTTATCCAGAATTCTGTCGCGATTTTCATTGCTTCCTCTCCCCATGAGAGGTCGATAAAAGAGCGAACGTTTACCTGTCCAGTTTGTTGAGCATTGTTCGGATCCCCGCTCTCCTTGCCCCAGCTACATTTCACCGTTTGACCATTGATGTCGGTGTTGTGTACTGCCACAATAGCGTGTGTCGCCGATTCTTTGGTAGAAAACCTGCAATACAAGCCAACCACGAATCTCAGATTAGCTTTCACTCTTCCGTTCAACTATTCTAACACTTCATCATTTTCAGGCTCGATGAATTCGAGCATCGATTATTTCGAGAATCACACTTTTATGTTAGAGTCGTTCATTTGTTAAATCAATTAACTCCACAGAACAATAGAAATTGATTTTGAATGTAAAAAGTGAAGCAATGATGGAATTAAAAATTTTTAATTTTTTAAATTAATAAAATTCGAAAAGTGGAGAAAATTGTTCATTTTGGTCTGTGGTCGACTCATTTAAGATTCGTTTCAGATGATAAAGAGGGATTAAAGTATTGATTACTTTGATAGATATTTGTACAGCGTTACCGAATGTGATATTTTATTTTATTTTGGGTGAAAAAGGTAACTAATATGTTAGATTTAAAGCTGATATTTCTTTCCATGATATTTAATTCTGTGATTCTTTTTTTAATTTTTTGGTTACTTTAATATTTTATATTTAATATAAATAATATATTAAGGTATCCTATTTTACTAATTTTAGTAATTTAATAATTATTATACAATATACAATATAGGATATTAATTTCATTTTTTTCAGAAAAGATATTTAATTGTTATATTACGTGCTACTAATTAACTATATATTATACACTTTTCACTTCGAATACCTAAAAACAAAAAATTTCATCGAAATTAATAATTAAACGTCCTTCCTTCTTTTCGTACGAAATGAAAAAGAAAAAATAGAGAAGGAAGCATAAATCAATCAATTACTCAATTTCCTGCCAATTTTACAGACTCAAATTTATCCACGATTAACTAATTACGTTCTATTTATTAACTACACATCATATACCTTTCTTTTCTAATCCCTAAAAACAAAAAATTTCACCGAAATTATAATTAAACCTCCCACCTTCTTCAAAATAAATGTTCAAAATAAAATAAAATAAAAAAAGAAAATAAAAGGGAGACTCAAATCAAACAATCACTTAATAAAAAAAACAAAAAGGAAAATTCAAATTTCCCCCGAAGATATAACTCCGAGAAATCATTTACTCGGAGCGCTGCTGTAAAAGGACGCAATTAAAAAAGCGCGCGTTAAAAATTCGCTTCGGCCATATTTGCCGTCGCCCCACCCCTCCGCAACACGTGTTACGAGCATGGCCGGGAGTTTACAGACACGCGTGCAGGTCCGTGGCGAAAGAAAAATATGTAGCGCGATCTGGTGGCACTTTTTCCGCCAGTTACACGGGACCTTATTATCGTAGCTTTAACGAAATGGTTGGCCGCCAGCGCTCTCAGCGACTCCTGCAGTTTAATTTATGCGAGTTTACCGTGCGCACGAATAAGCACGATAATTGTGAATCCCGCCGAATCTAGATTACACCGTGGATCTAGAGATTCCATGTTAAATCGTAGTTCGCGTATATACGTACATATGTACACACGCACATCGCGCTACTTTGAATTTCATACAGTTTGGAAAGCGTTCAAAGTGTATCGGGCATGTGAACAAACACATCCTCTGCCCGCGCGTGATATTATCATTTTGTCGATAACGACCGAGTTAACCGCGTGGCCCTGCTACTCCCGTATCGGTCGGCTTTATCTTTCTCTTTGTCGCGAGGTTATTTACGTACCGGGCGGTGCGCATGCGCCGGGCGGCCGCGCGCCAGATTCGAAAGGCCGGCCGGCCTACGCGCCGCATAACAGGCGGATCGCATTACTGAAAACGCAGACGTAGCCATTATTTATCGAGTCCTTCAATTACGGCGAGGTTAAGGTTTGCCATTTGGCATTCGACCAAGATTCAGAGGGAGTACGGGCCTCGGTATGTCCTCGTAAATGTCGTCTATGTAACCGGCTGCTGAAGGGCTACGTTATGCCCCGTGGCTCGACATAAACACGTCGTTTTTAGGGGCATTATAAAGATAATCTTATGTACGGATGCTTGGTCTGCGGGATTCAGCATTCGGAATACTGCTTCCGGTCGTTAAGGAGTCGTTCTCGTCGCAGACCTCGAAGATATCGATTCATTTTTTATTTTATTATTTGAAAACGTATTTATTAATTTTTCAAACGTAATTCTTGCAATTGGCCTAGATAAAATCACGAAAACTATAGTATCGATTGCTCTGAAGTTTGTACATGTTCTTCCACATACTAGTATATAGCTTTCGTTGGAAAATGATATTTTTATTTTTCTATACTGAGTTTACAATATATTCTTATTAAAAAATTGTGGAAAAATAATAAAATTTGATTTTTAATTTAACCTTCTCCCATTTTACCAATTTTCGGCATAAAATGATTATTTTGTTTTAAGAGATACCAATAAACCTATTTGACACAAATTTTTTCTATTTTATTCATCACTTATGGCAGTATTCAAACAGGTATTAAGTATAACAGAATATGTGTTATGGAAAATTGCTAAAAATTATTGCAAAAATTATTTTGTACTTCCAAAAGATTGTCAAATAAATTGCAAAAATTAGTCATAACATTAACTTCAAAAAAATTAACGAAAATGATTGAAGTTTGCAACATGTATATGCACAAGAACGATCCCTTGATAAATAGCAGCGCTATTTTATGTTAAAGAATCACTTCCTGGGTTTAGTGTACTCGTCATATATCGATTCCGATGTTTCTCTTTTTTCTTCTCTTTTAATTCCTTTTTAAGTGAAATACGATGAAGTACAATGACGAAATTCACGTGTATGGGACGTTGTCAGTCCATAATTATTTCGTGGTTTAATTCGTGGCGCCATTGGTCGCGAGGTCTTTTGAATTGTAGCCCATTCTTCGTGGATGGTGGATATCGTGGCGCAGGTTGCATTGAAAGATACCTTTTAAATGGTATGCTTTGAGGAGATTAAGCAGTGACCAATTGAAAAATTATTTCCTTCAATATGGCGGTTCTTCTTTCGCGTTCTACGCATCTCTGAATTGTTTCACGACCACAGTGGGTAAAGAAACGTGAACTTCATTGTTCCTTGAGTAGCAGGATTCAGGTTTGTAGGTATAAATTCTTGCAAAGGGTAATCCGTTTTATGAAACATTCAATTATAAATGCGGATAAATTGATTTGGTCGTTGGAATAATTCTCTATGATTTAAAAGATTTGGCTCTCGTATGGACGGTATTCAACTGATAATTTGATCAACAACTGGAAGAAGCAGGTGTGTGTCTGGCTATTATAGCGATGGATGTATGAGAACATTTTTAATTATGAGTTTCACCACGACTCGTTACAACTTCAGCAATTGAGTTTGAATCGTGATAGGTAAAAGCTATTGATAAATCCTACTCTACGATATAACGAATGAAAGAGCAGAAATGGAAGTTATAATAATTGGCACTGTTTTACATTGCCATTGTTAGTACTCAGGCGTTAGTACTATTAAACATTTTTTGAAGTTACAAAATTTTCCCTTTCATAGGTTTTGATTGTATTGAAAGTGTCTGTGTATATTCTGCAAACTGTGGAATTTTCGCATGCACGGCTTTCTATTGAAATAAAGACACGTATGTATTGCAATTTCGGTGCGATGAATTATTGTAGTTGTACCTATGATACGCTATTTTTATCACGAAAATTTTTATTTATATATTATTGATTCATACAGTATATGAATTCTTGTCCAAAATTACAGGAGATGTCTGTCACCATTTCCTGTTTTAATTATTTCTCTGTGAGATATCCGTTGTGCTAATTCATATTTGACACCCTGTTAAGCCTTGGAATGTCGTGCCGGTATTTCGTTCGGTGATTTATTTAGAATAGAGCCAGAAGACCGTTAGGGTCTTCTGGCAGCCAGATTCTAATTGCTGTTTTAGTTCAAGTTCCGTGTCCTTTCTATCTTCATTTTCAATGCATTTTCAAACAATTCTTTATTTCCCTCGGGTCACCGGACACGAGGCTTTCTTTAGCCATTAATGTTAGAAAGCAGGCAACAGCACTTAGGATTTGGCTGACAATAGGCCTGCAAAGAAAGGGACCAGGCCATGTGCGATGTCGCGACTTTCGGAGCCATAAAGTAACGGGTCCTTCAGGAAGGGTCACGAATGTGCGGGGGGCCCACCAGCAACCCCCTTTGAGGGAGAGGCTTCCTCCACCGGCAGACCTGGTCGCGGAAGACGGTCCTCCCTTCTTTGGGGGCATCTGATTCGCGGACCGAGGGCCCACCCTCGGTCCTGTCAACCACCAATGGGAAAACCGATTTCCCTTTGGAAACCATGGGCTCCGAAAGATCGTGCATCGCACAAGTTAGTTAGGTCAGTACCAGTCAGTCAGTCAATAACATTCGAAGAGTTCAGAAGAGTTATCCGAAACTACTACATAAAATACAGTCCACTATAAACACAACGTTCCTCAAGAAATTTGGTTCGTCATTAACCGTCGCCAATTAAGGACGACCTATTGACGATATATACACCCTGTATATGGTAGTATATGGAAAGTACTTTTATATGTATGTATTACATATTTTCAAATATTCAAAATTAATTCTAAATAATTCATTCTGCAAATAAATATAATAATATATATATTAAAATTAGGTTCGCATAATTTTATAATATGGTACTGTAAAAACACAGTTTCGATGTAGCAGAAAAATATAACAGGAGATAGCAGAATAGAAAATAAGAGGAAAAGATAAATATACTGTAAGAGGGTTAAGTGTATTTAAATTTGTGTCACATATTACTTATTATCGTGTGCTACATATTTTGTCAACAAATAGACAGTCAACGAACGTAGGTCGTTTATTTCCATTAAATAAACCTACTGGAAAATAACACGTGAGATATTACAAAGAAAAGAAGGCTAACCCTTTGCACTCGACGATTTTTTGGCTAAAGAAGAGTAGGAGTTCGAAGATTTTCTGCTATAAAGTTGACGATATTTCTTGAGAATAGGGAATAATATAGTAATTGGCACGTAGAATTATTTGATTTCGATACCTCGCACACCGTTACATTATCTTAAATTTGACATATTTATGAATATCGAGCTTCGCAATTTGATCAAATGGCGACTGAAGGGCGCCTCTCGAGTGTAAAGGATTAATTCAGATTTGTCAGTACTAATTTACTTGAGAAATACAGAAAATCATAAAATATATTACGAATCAACACACTATACCAAGAATCAGATAGCAAGTTTTATTCCACGTTCTTAAATTTGACATATTAATTAACCCTTTGCACTCGAGAGGCGACTCTCAGTCACCATTTAAAGAAATTCTAAACACCATTATTAATTAATATCTCGAATTTAAAATTGCCCAACAATTCGTGGAATATCGATTGAAAATAATTCTACGTCTTACAATTAATTTGCACCTCTTATTTACCGTTTTGAAAATATTGTCGACTTTATGGCAGAAAGTTTCCGAATTACTACGCTCTGTAACGAAAAGATCATCGAGTGCAAAGGGTTAATACCGATCTTTGAAATTTTATCAAATGGTGACTGAAGGGCAACTCTCGAGTGTAAAGGGCTAATATTTAAAAAAAAAAGAAAGGGAGAAAAAAGGGAAAAATTGAAAGTATTGGAATACTAGGTCGTAGCACTTTCAATGCTCGTAGCCCATATCCAGTTACTTTAAAACGTATATCAGCTATCGCCTGTCCATTCCAAGCACGTTCCCCAACAAAATTCGATCAATTTTCGTCGCTCGAGCATCTCACGAGAGCTCGATCGTGGATTGACGAATACGACACCGGCTGCCAGCAAGGACCGGCGAAAAATCATCGAATTTATCGAGAGATTAGGTCACTTTTAACATCCTCGCCCGGGACTGCACAATAGAAGCTCCGTCCAGAAGTTCATTCTCCATCCACGTCTTCGAGTACGACGAAGGATGGTCATCGTCAGCAACCAACCCCTTTTCTGCCATCGCCTCGTTCTCACACCGGGTCTCTGAAGCCCGACCGATAACCAGCAGTAGATAAGATTCTTTCTTTTCACCGAGAAGAAAGGATCTCTCGCTCTCTCACCTCTCTTCCTCTTTCCTCCCTTTCCGTCCGACACCTAACCTCGCGTCGCCGCCCTCTACACGCTGTGTATCCACGAGTAAGTCCATACGTCATCCCGAGATATTCGTTTCCGGAGTTCCTGACTATAGAAGAATGGAAGAAGGAAGAGCAATTAGACGGAAGATATCCGAACGACGGACATTGTCCACGGGTGGCGGAACTGCAGCAGACACGCCAAGAGATACCGGGGTAACAGGGGTTGCTATCGGTGTGGCTCTGAAAGAGGGATGATGCTGAATACCGTGCAACGCGAGCGAGAAACGTCCACCAGGTCAAGTCGCGAGAAAGAGAGCGAAGAAGAGAAGTTTTTCGTCTGCTTATTCCGCGTCCTTCATCCGTGACCATTGCTTGTTTTCGAACCAATCTTCCCTCCCCAAGTGAAGGCAACTTAGCTCGGGGAGTCCCAATTGTGCTTCCGAATGACACCATGTGTTGGCAGAACGGGAATTTAGGTAGAGAGGTGGAGGTAAATTGACAAATTTTAGTTTGATGTATCATTGATCTCATATTTAGCGAGATATCCATAGAAAGATTATCAGTATCGCAGGAACCCTGGCTTATAGAGATTCTTGAAGTATAGAGAGACAAATTAGTGACGTTCAAGTTTTAAAGATAGATTCTAGGTATAGTGAATATCTAGATCTAGTGATAAGTTGCAGTAAAAACTAAATATTAAAATAAAATCTACATCTTAGCGATGTGGGGAAAGATTAATCCTTCTGGAAAGATTATCAGTATTGTAGGAACCCTGGCTTACAGAGATTTTTGAAGTATAGGAAGACGACTAAGTGACTATTAAGTTTTATAGATTCTAGATCTAGTGAATATCTGATGATAAAATATTTCAGTTTCAATTTAACCACTTGCGCTGGAAAGACGTGTCACGCACGTCGTAATGTTTTTGTCACAGAATCGCCAACAACGTGGTACACACGTCGTTAGGCAATTGTTACAGAAACACTGGACCATTCTGCCTGTGAATTTCTTGCCACCGCAAGTGGTTAATATTGTTGCAGTAGAAACTAAATACTGAAATAAACTCTGCATCCTAACAATGTGGGGACGATCCCTTCCCCTGTGTTTTGCCTTTTATCAGTGCCTGTCTTTTGTCCCCCGTTTTCTGGAGACGTCTTTGACCTGCGTGGCCCTAAACAGACAGGCCAGTTCTAATCGTTCGCACGTTTAATAAACATCTATATAATTATTCCATCGTTTACACTGGCTACTATTTCTATGCATTATAACCTCTTAAGAAATATTTAAAGAGAACTTAATAGATGCTGTAATGGGAGAGATGAAGGTGGAAGTGCAAAGTGTGGATACTGAAGGTATTTTGAGAATAACAGTGCTACTGTTACGATTTTGTGAGGATTAATACGGCTAGAATGTAAGCTGAATCGGTGTCTACGACAGTGTCTACAGTTCTACATTTGTAGACTTCTGCTCCACTTATTGTCAGTTCCATCGTGCTTCATTTATATTCTATGTCACGGGTTTCTGCCGACCAGAGAAGTATATCTATGTCGAATGATGTGTACTATGTCTGTGTTGAATTTCTTCGTGTATCAATGGCGGTCAATCTACTACATTGCTGTCAATCAGGATCTCCGTTCCCTCCTGAGAGATATCTACAGTAATGAGATGAGCATATATTATAGTCTACACTATGGACCCTATAGTGTGATATATCTACAGTAGCTTATGGGATGTGTTTACAGTGTGCTACCTATAGAAGTCTATAAGATGAGCTTGTAGTATGTACCTATAGTAGCCTAGGAGTCCACTGTTATTATTGTGGTATCTATAATAACAGAGGAAATGAATCTACAGAATAGTATCTGTAGTAGCTTATAAGATAAGCCTGTAATATAATATCTACAGTAGGATCATGAAATGAGTCTACGGTATGGTATCTACAGTATCTATAGAAATAAGGCAGAATATGGTACCTATAATAATCTATGAAACGAGGCTGAATATGGTATATGTAGCAGTCTATGACATGTGTTCACAATGTGGTACCTATAGGAGACTATATGATGAGTCTATAATAGGTTACCTACAGTAGATTCATGAAATGAGTCTACAATATGACACTTACAATAGTCTATGAAATAAGGCAGAATATACTATCTATAATAATTTATGAAACGAGATTGAATATGGTATTTGCAGTAGCCTATGACAGTGTTCACAACGTGGTACCTATAGAAGCCTATGAGATGTGTCTATATAACGTGAAATCTACAGTAGAATTATGAAACGAGTTTACAGTATGGTATCTGTAATAGTCTATGAAATAGGGCAGAATACAGTATCTATAATAATTTATGAAACGAGATTGAATATGGTATTTGCAGTAGCCTATGACAGTGTTCACAACGTGGTACCTATAGAAGCCTATGAGATGTGCCTATATAATGTGAAATCTACAGTAGAATTATGAAACGAGTTTACAGTATGGTACCTGCAATAGTCTATAAAATATGACAAAATATAGTACCTATGATAGTCTATGAAACGAAGGTGAATATGGTATCTACAGTAGCATGTGACATGTGTTCACAATGTGGTACCTATATGAGCCTATGTAATATGATATCTACATTAAGATCATGAAATGAGTCTACAGTATGGAATCTACAATAGTTTATGAAATGTTACAGAGTATGCATATACTGGTCTATGAAACCAGGCTGAATATGTCTACAGTAGCCTATGATATGTGTTCACAATATGGTACCTATAGGAGCTTATAAGATGAGCCTATATAATGTGAAATCTACAGTAGGATCATGAAACGAGTTTACAGTATGATACCTGCCACAGTGTATAAAATATGGCAGAATATAGTATCTATAATAGTCCATGAAACAAGGCTGAATATGGTGTCTGCAGTAGCCTATGACACGTTTTCACAATGTGGTACCCCATAGGAGCTTATAAGATAAGCCTATAAAACAAGGCTGAATAATTTATAAAATAGTTTATGAAATAAGGTTGAATATAGATATATTGGTCTATGAAACTAGGTTGAATATGACGTCTACAGTAGCCTATGACATGTGTTCACAATGTGGTACCTATAAGAGCCTATAATATATCCACAGTAGTCTATGACACGAGTTCACAGTGTGACACCAACAGTAGCCTATGAGACAGGTCCACAATACCTATCTATTCCCTCTACAATAACGCAAAAGCCAAAACAGTATTGGAACACTACATCTAATTAATTTCTAATGCACGTCATGATCTAATTTCTCACAGAACCGAAGAAAGACAATGCCGAGGAATAATACGTCCATCACAGTCACGAACTGGCTACTTAAAGGGTTAGGAGATACCAGAAGATACCTCAAACATGGACACGCTCTCCCGTTTCCTCTATTACGATCGTCCTTCTGTCACGCGAAATATCGCCATGTTGAATTCTAACGATGGTTAATCGCGAAATGGACATTTAAAGGTATTGCGTGATGATGTATACCGTTTATTGCGATAACGTGGCACGTGAACTTTAGAACGTGCGATTGGCTGGCACACGAGGTATGCGTGTGTGATAGATGTGCTGCGCGCAACAAAGGTAGAGGGGTGGGGATAGAGACGTGGAAGGCGGTAAATATGATTAGCGAAAGCGATCAGGGAGCGATATAGCCTCGGAGGCATTAGTCATGGATCAGAGACGATTCTTTGAGTCATCCGAGTTATTCGATAGCCTCTCTTTCTCTTGACAATAGAATTCAATTATTGGAACGACGAATCGCGTGCTCTCTGCACTCGTGTGTAGGTGAACTGTTACGGTGGAGTGTGAGAAGCAGAAAAAATTGCGCAGGTTGTAGATGGTACCCTATTATGGCACATCGATGAAAGGGAATTGATACCAGTATGGTTCTCGGGTACGGTGATCGCCGATTTGATGAATTACATCATGAGGTAAATCGTGGGATAAATTCTTGTTGGATGCCGATTAATAATGACTCGAAGGGAATAATATGGAAGGAGGAAAGGCTGGGGAAATTGGATAGGGGAGTCAAATATAATTTCTTGCAGAGAAAGGAGGTTTCTTGGGTTTATTGGGATATTGGAGTCAGGTGAAAGATTTTGTGACGATTGCTATGGAATGGGATGTATTTTGTTACAAGGAAAGAAAATTGATAGTTTCTAATTTACTTGGATATTTGATTACTGATTTTTCAACTGGTAATAATAGGAACACTTATAGAAAAAGTAAATAAAGCTGCATTCCAATAATTTATGGTAATTTGAACTTGTATTAAATTAAAAAGTATTTGTTATCTTCTTTTTATTTTGGAAGTGTTTCAGTATTATATATGAACATTTCTGTGTGGCTATAGAAATTGGAATTTTACATAAGAAGACAGCTTCTAGGGGAAGCAGAAATTATATTTAATACAATTTTTTAGTCTCTGTTTGTCCGTTTGGAACTTGTCAGTTTCAGTTAGTTCCTCTATTTAGTAAAATGAAATGAAACAAAATTAAGTATTAACAAATATATAAGATGTACCGAGGGAATATAAATACGAATACTAATAAGTAACCAAATGAAAATTATTTCCAAAAGAATATTGTGACATTAGAGAAAAAATTTTTCATTTGGAAGTTGTATAGTATTTCCAATTTATTTTTGTATATAATTAAATAACTAAAACGTGTCATCACTTTTCCCTATGGTATTTACTGTAGCATGCGATATAAATATGGATATGAACGCTCCACTTTTAATATATTTTCTACATATGTGACCTATTAATATACCGATGGCAGTATTAGACGATGATATGATCCACGATACAATTTTATTTACCACAGATGCATTCAGTAATTCTCGTCCTTATAAATACGATCATCAGCGAAGATGTTGAAAGGGCTGACTACGTGAGCCTTAAAAATGTGTGCAAAGTAATAAAACGTTCGAGTTTCATAACCGCTTGAGCCTTTACGGCCTCAAAGCTGTGTGTAAGAACCAACCATTGCCTCGAACATTGTGAAAGGGGGGCAACTATGTGACCAATAACCCCCATATTACTCACTATAATATATAATATTTAATATTTTACCGGTAATAAATTTTAAAATATTTCCCTAATTACACATATGTATGAAATACACGATACATATGAAATAGGATTCTTTATTATTAAATGAAAAAATTGAAAAATATTTTGTTTAATAAATTAATAACTTTGTCTAAAATAATTTGTTTCGCAATATAAGAAAATATGTACAAAATTACCTCAAATTACATATAATTCCAATAAAAAGAAACTATATATAATATTCCTCTAATTATATATATATGTGAAATACACGATACATGTAACACAAGGTTCTCTATTACTAAATGAAAAAATTGAAAAATATTTTGTTTAATAAATTAATAATTTTATCGAAAATAATTTGTTTCGAAATATAAGAAAATATGTACAAAATTACCAAAAATTTCGCATAATTTCAATAAAAAAAATGTATATATGTAAATATATATTGGTTTCTATCAACAATAAACGAATATAAATTAATTGTACGAAAGGACTTTAATTTCAAAATTATTTAAAATTTAAATAATAAATAAATATTAACATATTTCTTAATTATTTTAACAATATATATAATTATAGTTATATATAATTATAAACACTTATATAATATTTGACATTTGATTTTTAATAAATTACACGATATATAACACCTAATTAAGAAGCGAATATTTCAATAATTTATTACACGTGTGTATTTCACAAAGACGAATCGATTTCACAATTTCATTTATTCAAAGAAACGAGAAACGAAAAATTCGTGATTCATAGAACGAACAGCCCCAGCTAAGAGTGATTATTTCCACAAATTGTCTTTATTACCCCGTTGCGACTCGAATTGAAAGCAATCACGCGTGAAACAGGGATGGCAGGTCCTTTACCGTACTATGCGCAATTTGTCTCGAGGCAAACGACGTAGGTCCTCGATGGTGCGTGGTCTTTGAAATCGCAGAGTCATGGTTATTTTCACTCTGACCGTATGACGTACCAACGGCTGGAGGATATCGATTGAATACGCGAGTGATTTTGGCCGCATTCCGAAATCAGCTATCAATTTTCAAAGCATCATTGCATCCCTGTCAGATGCCAAGAGTTCGATTAAAGACATCATGATGTTATCAGTGCTTCCCAGCGAACTTCATGACGCATCCTTCCTCTTATTTTTCCATTTCAGACGTTTGCCAACCGAAATTTGGCAAAAGGCACCGTTTGGCTCGAATTGATACTTTGTAGAATTTTATTAAACCGACGTTAAGTACGGTTAATTAAACTGCAAGTTTCTTACGTCGATATCTATTATGGAAAATTTATCGGTCTCTTCCGTTCCATTGAATATTTTGCATTTATTTCTATTCGCTTTCAACTTGACGTTCTGTCCCTGATAGAACTGAGAACGTGAAAGATGCTCACAGATATGTGTAATAATAGGGATAAAAATATTAACCCTTTGGACTCGATGATTTCTTCGTTACGAAGATGCAATTCGAAGCTCTTCTTAGATTTTTGTAAGTTCACTGATAGTCTTTATGCCAAAATTAAAAAAAGAAAATCGCGAATTTGCGTGAGAAACGAACGAATAGAATAATTTTATTTCGATGTTCTTAATATAATTATCATCATCCATTATTTAAGTTATAGCATTAAAACAAACGGTGACTGAGAGGCACCTCTCGAATGCAAAGGGTTAATCCGTTGCATTACGATTTAATTGCAATAAAATCGTGCATTGAGAAAGCATTTCATTTTAATTGACCATTACGAGTATATTTTATAAAATTATTCAGATTTTACAAATTCTACAAATTTTGTTAAAATGTGTTAGAGTTAAATACAATTTTGGTCACGTTATAAGTGTAAATATCGTAACTTTGAAATTTTATGCGAAGAACTCATAGCGAGTTACACTAGTCATTCTAATTCATAAGGGTATAATGACATTTGTGGAAACTTAAATAAATTATAGTGTGTTAAAAGTATAACAAAAATGGTTGAAAGTGTAAAGAATATTTATAAAAATATAAGTACTGACACTTGAATTGTAGAAACTAAAACATGACACAGTGTGTCAAAAATTAGTGAAAAATTTTTTAAAATAGTAAATTATAATTAGAGCTCGAGAAATACTGAAACTTCAGGATCTATTGATCCTCTCAAGCATATTAAGCGAATTTTTAGTAACATAGTTTCAATACCTTTTATATCCACTGTGTATAGAAGATAAATTGACATAAATGTTCAAGGAGATAATATGAAAAAAAACTTTAGTTATAACAAAATTTTTGTTCATAGTGGTATAGTTGGACAGAACCTATGTATGTATTGCGAACGAAATAATATTTATAAAAATTTAAAAAATTCCAAATTATAATTAGGGCTCGAAAAATACTGAAAGTAGAATCAATAGATCCTCTAAAAAAATTTTAATTTCATCAAAATCAGTATTTCTAGATTAGCAAAATTTTTATAATATAATTTCGATACCTTCTTCATCCACTGTATATAGATGACAAATTTACATAAACGTTACAGAAGATAATATAAAAGAAATGAATATTCATTATTCAAATTACTTCGTCTCCTTATTAGTCCAAATAATACGACAGATTCTGCTAAACTAATTTTTTCAAAATTAGCAATTAGAATGGATGCTGTATTAAAAATATTTTGTGCGAAAAATATTTATAAACATATAAATACTGACATTTGTAGAGACTCAAACATGACACAAGTGTGTTAAAAGTTAGTTAAAAAATTAAAAAATATTAAATTATGATTAGAGCTCGAAAAATACTGAAACTAGGATCCAAACTAGATCCCCCAAAAATTTCCAATTTCATCAAAATCAGTATTTCCAGATCAAGCGAAATTTTTATAATATAACCTAGATACATTTTTCACCCACTGTATATAAACGACAAATTGAAATAAACGTTGAAGGAAATAAAATGAAAGAAATGATTGTTCTATTACCAAAAAATGTCATTATTCAAACTCCTTTGTCTGCCTCCTATTAGTCCAGATATACGACAGGCTCTGCGAAACTAATTTTTCAAAATTAAGAACTTTAATATATATATACGTCTAGCAATTAGAATGGCCGGTATTAAAAGTTTTTTGTTCACCGGAAGGAAATCCGGCTTTAGCGTGAAGAATTTATTATCTGAAACTCGGCGTTGTACGCGAGAACTTTTTCTATCGATCAGCTTAACTCCCGTTTTGCTCGCTTTCTTCCGCGCGATGATCTCTGACTGCGGCGTACTTCAGCGCCACCATCACCCTAGGGACTTCCTGTCGCAGTGACATCTCCGCGAGATATTACACGTAACGCGTATCGCCGCGACATTTCAACAACAATGCGGCACGGTCTTGGGGGACCGTCAAGAATCGAGAGATCGTCGGGCTGTACACTTACGAGGGCAAACTTTCGAAATTAATAAGTTCCGAAAGAATCGAGCGCGACGCCTCTGTCCACGTATAACTTTCGATCGCTAATTTTCTGCAACAATTGTTAAACCGCTGAGAAACTTTGGCCAGAGAGAGAGAGGGAATAGGAGACTGCGTTGTCTTCAAAGGATTCACGATGCGAAAGTTTTTCAGTTAATTGTTTTACGTTGATCGCGATGGTATGAGTATGTACGGGTGTTATTATTAAAGGGGGTGAATTTTTTAGTATTGCTATTTCGGGGTTTTTAAAGGGATTTTGTTGCTGAAAATTATGGGAAATTTTTCTAAGGATTCGTGTTGTCGAAGTTTTTTAACAATTAATTGCTTTACCTTCATCACGATGGTATGAGTATATATGGATGTTATTAAAGGGGATGAATTTTTTAGTGTTGCTATTTTG
>NW_016907939.1:49494-53138 GCF_001483705.2 Eufriesea mexicana | reverse complement strand
GAAAAATAGTAATTCCAAGACTTTCTGTCATAGAGTAGACGGTATTTTTAAAATGGTAAATGAGAAATCATATGCAAATTAAGACGAAGAATTATTTTTCTTCGACATTCCACACATCGTTAGGTAATTTTAAATTTGATATATTAATTAACGTCGATCTTTGGAATCTGATTAAATGGTGAGCGAGAGTCACCTCTCGAGTGCAAAGGGTTAAAAAAAGACTATTAAACATACATTAATATTTTTCAAAGGAATACGAGTGTTTTACAATTAAAAAATCCTATACAGTTAATAATACGTCTATTAATTCGAATACCAGAGGTATAGCTGTGTCAAAAAGCCAATTATCATCCGATGTTAATACCTAATACGTAATTAAAATTCAATCAGGCTGAATCTGATAACGAATCGGATAATTAAGTAGACTTGGAAATATTCGAGGAGCCGATGCCTGCTCGATATATCGATGGATTAATAAAGTCGTTAACACTGTCAAATTTGTAATCTAAAGTTCCCCCTCCAAAGTTCACTAGCTCCGCGAATTTACATGGAAGTTACACTTAAGTCTAATTAGCTGCGGAGTTTGCCAGGTACAACTTCGCTGTGCCGCGGAGATTAATTGTAAAATCGCAAATAAAACGCGCGCAGGGTTATAAGGACGTCGTAAAACTCGATCAAACGGGAGTGTCAACAAATTTTCAATTTCGTTCACCTGTTAAATAGGAGGGTGCGTGATCGATGGCCTCGCCATTCGGTGAACCAGTTAGAATCGCTGATTGCTTTATCTTTACGGAGTTAGCTCGCAGTTTGGTCATTAATAACCTTCATCGAGGCCATGGAAAAAAGGAACTATTTAATTTAGGCAATGTATTAATCACGAAGCTGAATAACTTTGACAAAGTAAGCAACTCGGGGATAAGAACTCCGCGAAAGGTTAACAACTTTTTGCCTGATGTCTCATGGAAACCCATCATCGCCATGTTTGTTCGTATTCGAAAGTGTTTCTTGCATGATCACACGGAGTCGCGATCATGCGAATTAAGGACCAAATACGACGAAGATAGATTGCATAATACGTGGAATTAAAGATCGGCTTTTATTTTCAGATCGATTTTAATTTTAAATTAGGAGACTGGGTGTGCATGTGTGAGAATATAAATTGGGTATGGTGTTTTGATGTCTCGCTTCAACAGCAAATATTCATCGCTATCCTCTGTGGAGTTTACTTGCCTCGAATTTTGAAAATAGTATCGCACAGCTGAAGTTACGAACATAGGATATGAATGAAATTATGAAAATATTTAAATTACAGAATTTGTGACATACCGAGTGTGAATACATTATTTACGAATGTCAGGAAATATCAGTAAAATTATAGAATTGTTTTGCAGAACATGTAATGTCTAGGTGTACCTATAGCGAATAACGTGTTTTCCTAACGTGTTCCATCGATAGGTCAGAAATCTATTCGAATGCGATGTATAATAACAGTCAAGAGTATAATTAATTAAAAAATAAAAAATTTGGGTAGGTTATTGGTTTATTTTTTACTACTATGATATCCCTAAGGCGATTTGCCATTAAGTAACTAGCGCCACCGTGATCCGTATTTCTAATAAATGTACTTTAACCCATTAACTGCCAATTTTCTTTTTTTGAAATTTTTGGCCGGATAAGTTATATATATATATGTGCACAAAAGGTTATGTAACAGTATAATTATATTCAAATTATGTTTTGTTTTGAAAATGTTTGATATTTTTGAAAAAGTCCCAAAATGGGTATCGTTATAAAATGATAGATAAAATCATTTCAATAAAAAACAAAAGACTGAGTAAGTAACAAATCGTTACTATAACCTCTAAATTACATATTTATGTACGGTATTTCGTTATAATGTAAAAACCAAACGAAAAATATAATGCTTCAAATATGACAATTCTGTTCCGTTCAACTTACACGCGAATTTTAAATTTGTTCGCTTGTTGTATAGAAACGAAGCAGAGAATACACACTTTTTGCTACATACGATATTGACTGATATATATAGAACAAAACTAAATTGTCGGGAGTACCAAATATATTTTTGGCGCCGAGTGGTGTACGTAAAATTCCAAAATCCCCAAATGGGGATCGTGGCAGCTAATGGGTTAATTTCTAGTTATAATTGGTAGCATAGATGGTCTAATTAAATATTAAAAGAAATTGATTTATAAATAATTCACACTTTTGAGTACTCGCGTGTGTTCAGTAAAATAAAATAAAAGGTTCATATGTGATTTTCTACAAATTTTTATTATCAAGTAAATAATAATTCTACTATATTTATAAAAGTAATTATAAAAATAAAAATAATTATAATTTTTCCCACAAATTTTTGGCGTTTATGTCCCACTTTGGATACAGTATTATTTACCATTTTCAAATTCTAAGATTAACAATTATATTTTATTTATTAAGAATTTAGAATGCATGGATTCTAATATTTTCACAGATGACTAAATAATTAGAGGCAAATCACGTTAACAAATATTTTTAATATTCTAAAAATCCGTATTCGTGTATTTCACTATTTCATAATACAAACCTATATGGTAACAGATACAGTAGCATCTACTATTTTCAAACTCTAAGCCTAACAACTATATTTTATTTATTAAGTATTTAAAATGCAAGGATTCTAATATTTTCAATACTCTAAAATCCGTATTCGTCTGTTTCACGATTTCATAATACAAACATATATCATAACAGATACAGTAGAATCTACCATTTTCAAATTCTAAGCCTAACAACTATATTTTATTTATTAAGAATTTAGAATACAAGGATTCTAACATTTTCACAGATGACGAAATAATTAAAAGCAAATCACATTAACGAATATTTTCAATATTCTAAAAATCCGTATTAGTGTATTTCACGATTTTATAATACAAACGTATATCGTAACATTTTCAAAATTTGTGGAAAAATTGAAAGAGTACAACTCCGTATCGCTATAGGGTATAAAAATTGACGAACGATCATCGACGCTATAAACGACACAGATGCGCGTTTAAAGTGCAGAAAATCTATTTTTGATTTAATATTTAAAACATCAGTTTTAAACCTATATTTCGATCAAGAGGAATATTCGACGTTTTGATATTTTTTTCACTATCTCTGATTCACATTGCCTCTCTAATGGAACGCGTCTGGTACATTCGGTGTTTAGTCGATACATTAAAACGTGTTGATGGAGAAAGATTCGCGCAAAATCGGTATTCCATACGATTTATACTTTTAAAATGCGTGTTCTAAAAGGATTAAAGTATTTGCTTTACGCGTACACTATGTAAGTTCAATACGTTATGATATTAACCATAAATATTGGAAACCGAACGGTTTTTTAGAATAATAACGAACTTTAATGGAACACAGCAAGAACTTGTTTCACGAGAATGGAGTCGATTAAAATTCACGAATATTTTATACAAATTTTATTCACCAATACACCGATGATAAATAATACACGTGTGAAAAGATATGCAGATAGAATGTTTCACGAATCACAAATTATAAAAGTGACCTAAGTCACGTACATTTTACTTTGAAATATAAAAATTTCTGAGTATGGAAAAGTTAGAAAATTAAATATATAT
>NW_016907939.1:41435-49471 GCF_001483705.2 Eufriesea mexicana | reverse complement strand
ATATATATATATATATAATCGAACAAAACGATTCTATTTTTGAATGTAAAGTATTTTTGGGTGTAATACAAAATAAATGAAAAATTCGTTTCTTTCGCATTTTTGACACGGACCAATTTTGCAATTACCAGCACACGTAAATCCGTTACAGTAAAAGCCGGAAGTTAGTTACAGTTCATTTGCAGAAATAAAAATTTGATATATCACGAGTTTTAATCCTGAATATTTCACACAGTTTGGATTCAAAAATGCACATCGAGAGTTTACTAAAATTTGGTCTGTAATAGCTTTTTTTTTAAAAAATAAAAATAAAAAAAAAAGGAGAAGAGGTAAATTTTAATATCGACGATGACAAATTATGTCTGATCATTTATTTATCTTGCTTGTTTTACAGGACTGAGAAAATATTAAAAAATTTATACTGAAAACTTGTGAAAATTTATACTGGAACTTTATTTTCTACACAAACATGAAAAGGACAGGAAAGATTTAAATATCGATCATGACAAATTATGGCTGGTCATTTATTTATCTTGCTTATTTTACAGGACAAAGAAAATATTGAAAAATATACACTGAAAACTTGTGAAAATTTGTATTGAAACTTCATTTTCCATACAAAAATAAAAAAGGATAGGAAAGATTTAAATATCAACGATGACAAATTGTTTGATCATTTATTTATCTTACTTGTTTTACAGGACTAAGAAAATATTAAAAAATTTATACTGAGAACTTATGAAAATTTGTATTGGAACTTTATTTTCCATACAAACATGAAAAAGGACAGAAATATT
The DNA here is from genome assembly GCF_001483705.2 of Eufriesea mexicana. Classification (NCBI taxonomy): domain Eukaryota; kingdom Metazoa; phylum Arthropoda; class Insecta; order Hymenoptera; family Apidae; genus Eufriesea; species Eufriesea mexicana. The sequence continues at coordinate 48,674 of NW_016907939.1, read as the reverse complement.
TAAATATCGATCATGTCAAATTGTGAGTCATTATTTATTTATCGCGAGTACTTTATACAATTTAGACTAAAAAATTTATACTGAAAATTTATTAAAACTTATAATATATAATAGTCTATTAACTCTGCCTTGTATACAGAAATAAAAAAAGGGGAAAAGATAAATTTAAATATCGATTATTAGAAATTGTGACTGATCGGTATTCTGTTCTATTTATTTTGTGTAATCGTGTATTTATTATAATACTCTAATTATATGTGTGCAAGTATCTTGTTCCGTATTTGGTGAAAATTTAAGTTTCACGAAGTTTCGCAGAAACGTTTACTTTTTACTAGAAGAAAGGAAGCTTTTTACGCGTTTTCAAGTTTTTACTGCAACTAAAACAATGTTATAGCCAGATCGATATTTTAACGAAAGCTTCACTGTCAATTCCCACTTGTGCAATATTCTAAATAATTTCTATAAATGATTTTGTAAATAAATTACTATATTTTTAGAAATAATTCGTAAATATACTTTGTGGTAAATATGTTTTAATATGTATGTGCTATGTGTATATATGTTGTATTAATTTTATTTATTTTTAGAATTGATATATGATATAATACTCAAATTAAAAAATTTTTTAAATATAATCTTTAAATGAAAATTATTTGTTAAGATGCCAATTCTTGTTATTTTTCCCATTCTGAAACGATTATAAATATGACATGCAATTATTTTGCCAATGCTTTAAAATGCTTTATCATCAATGTTTTAATTAACTTTAATTCTGCAACAGAATTGCTACTTGATGCGAAATTAAAAATTGAAAGATTTAATTATTATAAAATGTAAAATTACCAATGCATGCGACTAATGTAATCTTAAAAATTGTGTGCATAAATAATTGAATTTCCAAAGAATTTTTATTTTTCTAGAAGATTGTATTTCATGAGATTATTATAAATATTTCTGTTTTTAATATTCTTTATTTTTTAAATCGTTGTATGTCTCATTTGCATATTACTTATATACACTTTACGTTAGATAAGCCTTGTGCAAAAATCGATCAACGAGAAATGTTTAAACGGATTAAAATTTTATACCAGCAGACAAATTTACATAACATATATTAATTCAAAAGTGGAAAAAATCTACATAAACTCATAAAATTCTTAATCACCTAATCCTATTTAAAAAAGCACCTCATTACTATTAATCAACCTCTATCACGATTTTACACAATATTGCGTTATAATACGCAACTATACTAACTTCTATTTTCCCTCGTAATGGGTTCACTAATTTTTATAGTTTTATTATAAATTCTCAACCTTCGTCCACAAATATTTTACTGTCGTTACCGACAATATTTTACATGCAGTCATAAAATAATTTTCTTCGCCCATTATTACTTTACCATATAAGGAGCTATATAGGGGATGAGTCATTTAAAGTATGACAATATTTTTCTTGGAAAATAATGCAAAATTCTCACCGAATACTGTACAATATTAATTCTAGCCTAATTAAGTGATTATTAAAACTAAATACGAATAGAAAAATACAAACGCTTCATTTCTACTTGTGACCTCGATCAACGTAGAATAATTGCAATGATAATAATAATAATAATTATTATTTATTTTCAAATGAACAATACTTTAAAAATTTAATAAAACAATTTGAAATTCCAAATATCTTTCTATATCAAAGCAATTTCTATTACATGGAGTATACTTCATAATAATCCCTTAAGTAACCAAACAAAAAAGAAAAAAGGTATTTTAAATAAATATCATTAGATTCGATAATAGTGACATCTATAAATAACGATAGATTAATATATCATTCAATTAAAGAAAAAGAAAACAAAAATTGGGATTTTATCCTTCAATTTCTCACAGACATAACCTTCAAATCCCTCTCGCACTGAATGCTCAGACTACCTAACCTAAAATTTAGTTTCGAAGAAAGAAGTGTATAAAACTTTACGTAATTCACCCTATCTAAACAAAGAATGAATTTAAACTGTCAATATTAATATTAATCGAATTTTTAAGCAAATCACTCGAACGAATATCAAATTCTCGTATTTTAATCAAGAATGCCAACCGACGAAATATAGGCGGAAATTCAGATCCTGCTTATTAACGTAGAAAATTACCCGCGTAACCGCACGAACGCGATAGACATCCGGTGCGTCTGCCTCGCTGTCTTAGCATCGCTGATACCCGGAAAGGGGTCAGGTTTGACGACGCGGAACTCGGTGCAGCAGGCTAGCTGTTCGAGATATCGAACGGCAATGCCAAAGAGGTTGAACCCCGTCAGCTAAGTTTACGATCGCACGGGGGCTTAGCCTATACTAAGGTAGCAGGCTACGGGTGTAAACGCGACCGGTAAACCACGGCCTGTAATTGCCTCGTTCGAGGATAGAAGGTTCTCAGGACGTTGGAACGTTCCGTTAAGAACTTACCAGGGGGACGTTCTCTTCGTTTCTGAAAGCTCGGCATTATCTCTTTATTGCCCCCCTGAACGTTATTCTCGGTATTCTCGGAATGTCGCACTCCCCCCACTCCCGGCCGCTCCCCACCACAGCGCCAATCCCCACTCCAGCGCCGTCCGCCGCTCGCCGCGCCGCCAGTGTTATCGGTTCGCTTTAAAAAATTTTCTTCCCGCTAAAACGCTTACGTAGGTACTATAATATCGATTTTTCTCTTGTGTCCATGAAATTATTATTTCCTTTTTACGAGGCCTCGAGCCGCGCCGCTTTCGACGATCGATGTCGACTGAACGGCGAATGTCAAAGCATCGTTCGCTCAGCGGGCACTAGATATCGAGACTTCGTTTTCTGTCGAGTTCTAGACGTCACGGCGCGTCGCGTCGTTTCGGCAGTTCGTTGCCATTGGAGATTACGGGAAAGGATTCGCATCAGTTCTTTAAATTCTTTTATGCTCGTTAGCGACTTCAATTTATTCGTGAAATCTCCTTTCTTTTTTGTTTTCTTTTGTTTGTTTTTGATAGAATAGGTGTATATAGAGAGAAATATGGTACGTTGTATGATTCATATCGTATATAAAGTATAATAGGAGTATGATGTTTCTTGGTGCAGAGTTGCATAATATTATGCAATTCTAAGTTTGCATTCTTTAAAATTGGAAAATTAATAAAGAAAGTTTAATTCACGAAATTAAAAAGCAAAAATGACGAAGATTTAATTAAGAAAGTTAGATTAAGTTTAATAAAATGGAATAAGAATAATGATATTTTAGATAGTATTATCAGAAATTATACTGAAAAATTGACAAAAATTAAAAACTTTTCATATTCATTTAGTGTATGTAAATAATTATTTAAAACGAATTTATAAATTAAAAAAAATTTTTTAAATATATTTACAACGAAAACCAAACTTTTGCGTTCGTATATGTGTATATACACGTATTAAATAAAATGTGACCACACCAATATTTTATCTGTTCCAAACAACTGCAAAATAAAATTTTATTTCACTTTTACTTCAAATTTTGGAGTCTTTTAAGATTTATAAATAAACATATATTTATTAAAAATCTCTTCGTTTTTAAAAATTTCACAAATATAGCTAATACTAAAGGATTGTATAATATTACTTCGACATATTTCACTGACAAATTTGTCAAATTAAATATTGTTTATATCTACTACTATTTTTCATCGAATCCCTATGCCAAAAAATATCTCGTACGCTTTTACTATGAAAAATGTCGACTAAGTGGATAGTCGCATGATTTTATCGCTGAGCTACAATTTCAAAGTTAATAGGAAAGAGATCTAGCCGATCTTACCGAACATACTTCTTCCCGTTCAACGTGAATCGATGTCCAAAAAATCGAAATTCATATCGGATGATTTATTCGAAAAATTGGCACAAGAGCTTTAAAGGATAGTAGGCTGAAAAATTGAGGAGTTACTATAGATCCATAGCATGATAAAGCTTTCATAGCAGCAAGACTCCGTGAATGAAAATCAGCTTTAAAAGAAAAGATCGTGGAGATGAGATCGGTTCGCCGGAAAGGCTTCCTCGGATAGAAAGAGTAACCATTCGCGATCAAAAATTTTATCCGGGCTTATTCACGCTGAAAGTTTATCGACTTTCGAGTGATTCGTAACCAGCTCTTGTCCGAGATCTCATAATAAGAAACAGATATCCACCGGAACACTTTGAATATATAAGTGACTCTAGAACTCGAGTACATAGTTAATCAAATATAATTTTAAATTATTTCAACAGATATCGCAATTTGACAAATATTGACAATAATAAAAAGAAAATTTTATGTAATTAGTATTGTTACAATTTCAGATTTACTGCATTATTTTGTTATTTAATAAAAAGAAGTATTTTTATTAAATTCTTATTAAATTAATGTAATCTAATTTAATATATTAGTTAGTTATTCTTTATTATTTTTAAGATAGCGATTATGTTTAAACTAGATTAAATTATATAAAAGATTAATTCACTGTTTGTGATATAGAATTAGATATAAAAATTGAATACAAAATTTATTCATTGTAGAAAGTATAGAAATTAAGCAAATAATTATATAATTATAGTAAAATAATGTTGCAAACTAAGTAATTTTAATATTTCTATGACAGACAGTAAAGAGATATAATTTTTTAATTATTCCTATACTATAATAAAATAATTGTATATGATTTAATAATGAATAATAATAACTTTCAATTTAATAATTTAATATCAGAAATTCACAACATTATATAATCAAAATATGATGACCAATGTTGCAATTTAACCATATTTAATCACAATAATTTCAATCAAAACCAGTGCAAATAATTTTTACAAGAATTTCTCAGTTAAAATACTCAACTTCATATTTGCATATAAATAACAAAATACTGAAAAACAGAATGAAAATAACAATAACACAACAACAATAATAACCAAAATACTTCATATTCAAATTCATTAACATACCTAAACCATATTATGTACATACCCACCCGAGAATATTCCTCTGAATCATAACCTATACAAGAATTAATATCCACGGAAAACGAATTCTCGATTTCTTCGAAGTAGAAAGAGAAATGAAAAGTAACAAATAAAAATAAAAATTTCTATTATCACCTTCTCTGTCTTGTCCAGTTTTCAGGCCGATGATTCCCAAAATAGCGAGGGAGATTCAATAGCGAAAGTAAGCGACACCTCGTAGCAGGGAAATTTCCTGCGTCATTTCCCCTGTATCATCTTTCAATAAGTGACCTATATTTCGCGTACGCGGCCAAGCATCACAAGCGGATATATCTCGTTTAAGGAAATCTATCTATGTCTATATTTACTGGACCTTTCGATTCGCCGCGTCGCCGCGAAGGTGATCCGTGATTTATGGGTCGTGGGCTTAGACACAGGCGACGTAACGGCCGCCATTACCGGCCGGCCGACTGCAGCGCCGCGCTCGGCTCATTAGGCAACTGATTACACGAAACGCGGCTAAATCGAACTCCTACACACTCGATCAATGGCGAACCGAGCATGCTCGCTGGAACTTTATTCTTATCTGGCCGGCGAGCAACTTGCCGATCGCCTAACTCGATTTATCGCGCTGGATCTAGCAACTTTTTCCTTCGCTGAATCCCCGATAACTTGCCAACCGGCTCGTTCCGACAGCTACAGCCCGAACAGATGAAAGATCAACAAGAAATTCCTGGAGTAAACTCGAAATTTTCCCTTGACCGAGCTAGTATAGGTGTTACTGAACCGGTGCGCGTCCTGGTCCCACAGTTGCCGAGGTCAAAGAGGAAAAGGAAGATGTGGGAAAGGAAGGGAGACAGAGATAGAGAAGGAGAGAAGTAATAGGACGAAAAGGAGAGTCGAGAAAGAAAGAGAAAACGACTGAAAGGGTAGAAAACAGGAAAGTGAGAAAGGAAAAGAGAAGGGACGACGATGTTGGACTTTCGCAATATCTCCTCTCATTCTCTCTTACCCTCGGAGGAAGGAAGTTTCCACTTTTCTCCATTTTATGGCGAATGGAATCTCTAGTGGTCGACGATGGAACTCGAATGTACGTATCTCGTACCCCCTTAAATAACGTAGATACTTGAAGTTTCGTTGGCACTGGCTACCCCCGTAGCGCGCCAATATTCCTCCGGAGTAAATTCATGCTAGCTGCCTTTAAGTGGACATCGGCTCTCCCTCTGTCTCCTTTTTCTTTAACGGCGGCCATCTACAGATATTTGAATAATTAGTTCCCAGGCTGACGCTGTATTTATAACTTTCCGCTGGCCTGTTAAAGCGTTATATCGACCGGGATGAAAAGATAAAAATTGCCTTTCTGCTCTCTTTCTCTTCTCTTCCCTTCGTCCCTTATCGCCTCCTCTTCTTCCTCCTTCCCGTCTCTCTCTGTCTCTCCTGCCTATGTCTCTCTTTCTCGCTTCGCCACGGTACTTGGCGATTGTTGTTCCGTAATTGTTATCCGTTTTGCGGTTGAAGAAGAAGCGCTTAAGTCATTGTCTGCGATAACAACCCTACTCTGCAATGATAATGACGACGCTCGTGGTACACGGTTATTCGAAGGCGAGTTTAGGCGAGCAGCGTCATTATGTCTATCATAGGCGAATTTTGAAAGGTAAATACAAAGGTAAAACGTGAGGCTGCTCATCTGCTGGATACCCTCGACGTCTTAAATCTTCAATTACCCACGGAATGAATACGGAGTAAGGAAAACTTGCGGCTGGTTTTCTTTGTGGAAAATACACACAACCGATGTTTCGATGTAGCATCCTGTCCTCTGTATTGTTACATCCTTATACTTTGATTTTAATTTTATTTTTCGCTATTATATCAATTTTCTATTCATTCTTGTAACAATATCGAATCAAGCTTTGAAAGGTTCCTTTGAACGGAGCTTAATACGGTTATATTATAGTATACTAATAATCTTTTCTTAATTGAATACAGTTATAACTTCTTATGTACTCCGTGAAGTATATACTGGGTAGCTATATTTCCAATAATAATAATATTTTTATAATAATTTAATTTTTGTTAATTTATATATTTATGTGAATTTTCTATTCATTTTTATAGCAATATCGAATCAAGTTTTGAAAGCTTCTTTTAAATGGAACTTAACATGGTTATACTATAGTATGCTAATAATCCCTTTTTAATCGAATGCAGTTACAGTTTCGTATGGTACAGTTACTATCTATATTATACTCTGTGGAGTATACACTGGGTAGCTA
>NW_016907939.1:23021-40414 GCF_001483705.2 Eufriesea mexicana | reverse complement strand
ATTTCCAATAATAATAATATTTTTATAATATTAATTTAATTTACGTTAATTTATATTAATATTAACTAATTTATACGAATATTATAATAATACCATAATACTACGATATTTAAAAAAGTACTCGGCCATTGCTTTATTTTATATTATACACTAGTCACATAACACTAATTCATATGAGCAAGTAAACTAAATAAGAAAAAAGAAAAAGAGAGGAAAAAAGAAATCGAACAATGGAACAGTATCGAGATTAAAATTTTCCAAGACGAAATTTGATAACCATAATTCTACGCAGCAATGTGCACGTAGGTAAAAATTTACAGTGATTATGTGAAAGAAAAAAAAAAGTAAACGGAAAAAGAAGACAAGGAAAGAGAAGTGTAATAACACAGTTACAAAATAGTACGATAAATTGTGCGATATGTCACACGAATAGCTAATTATCGTGTTAAATATTCGTTCGTATTAATTAGGACTTGTGCATACACATCTGTGCTCCCCACAAAATACGAGGTTCAGCTCCGTTCCTCGGTTCTAACTAAACCAGCAGAATAATAGAGGAGAAAGTATCAAAAAAAAAAAAAAAGAGAGAGAAAGAAAAAAACCAAGGAAATAAATATTAAAAGTGGAGGAAAAAAGTGAAGAAAGATTCAGCGTACTTTTCCTTGTTCGTTTTACCTTGCTCAACTTGTACAACTGCTTTCTCTCTCTCTCTCTCTCCTCCCCCCTTTCGCTCCATTCTTCTCTCTCTCACATTCTGGCACGCGTTTATTTCGTGGCTTTTCCTATCCTATTTTTTCCCCCTTTTCTTTTTTCCCTTTTCTCTTAATACGGTTCTGTTGCATAATTTCGAATATTCTCATGTAAAAATATCTTTGAAACAAGGGAAAATAGACGAGCATGCATACTGAAGCCAATGTGTACATTGTATTATAAAACGTTACGACACAGAAAATTAGTTTCAACGAAATTCGAACGACGTTGCTAAATACGTACATACATACACGTATATATAGTACATTCTATCGTATGCGCGCGGTACACGTATATATGTACGTACATATGCAGGGTGCTGAAAGGAAAGAAAAAGAGAAAGAAAGAAATTCATGGCTCTGGAAACGTATAGCGCTTAAGACGATCAACGAGAATTATCCAATTAACGTAATTCTGGAAATTTATCGTGTCGTGGTAATATGCAATTTTCTTCTATAATAACGCACATGACACGCTCGAGTTTCTTCGTTAAACGAGTATAACGTCGTAGAAAGTTATTCCATATAGAATACTTTAAAATATATATACAATAAAAAATGTGAAATATTTCATAAAACATTTTTTGACAATTTCACAAAATATTCGAAATTTTTAAGAAATAATGTTATCTATTATTTTATTTTATTTTTTAAATTATTTTCGTAACGATTAGGAATAATTGCAATAAATTCATAGTTATTTATTTCACGTGCAATATTTGAGGATATTAAAAAGAAGTAAAAATTGCAATCTACGTGGACATTTATAAGTACTACACGTTAATAAAATCGTATACCTTTCTTTCAGTACCCTGAAATGTTCGATCAAACAGAACTACCAAACCGATACAATACTTCTAGTCAAATACGAAACAGCAGTTCACTCACTCGTAACGTTAAAATACATGACAAATGGAAATAAAAATTTTTCTCAAAATAAGGAATACTTGTTCGATAAATGTTCAAATCTATTTTAACACATTGTACACCAGTTCCATATATTATTTCTACGTCTATGACACTTATTGTTGTTATTATTATTTTCATTGTTTTGTTTGGAATTAATTTTATATAATATCGTATATAGTACATGTATTGTACTGTATAATATATTGTCTTGGCCAAAAGGGAGTATTGGATTTTTCTCTTCGTTTCTTAGTATTTACAAGTCAGTATTTATAAGTTATTAAATATAAATAATAGGAGAAGGAAGTTATATATCAAAATAGTTAATATATTATTTAATAAAACTTCGTTTGTTAAGAAACAAAAGAAAAATAAGTAAAGATAGAGGTATTAAATCTTGGCCAACCCTTTTTATGTACATAGTATATAACAAGGGTACTACATAATATAGAAATTTAATAATAATTTAATAATAATATAGTAATTTATATTATATACATTTTTCTTTAAAAATATAGGAACTTTTTATCTATTTTCATTCTAATATTCCTTCTAATATTCTGTCAGCGACAATGAAAGTCATCAAAATTTAAAATTGAAACGAAGTATTGCAATACAGACTGTATTTTATACTAAACACCAAAAAATTGGTCCATCGAATTAATTTCACAGTCGCATTATAATTAACTTTTCAATCTACGGAACGACAAAATTTCGAACACTCCAAAACTATATACATCGCATACTCATTATGGCAATCACCGATTACCAACAACGAATATTTACCCAGTGTACAATGCGTTAAACGTCCGCCAATAAACTGCTCAAGTCGTCAATCATACATGACACGCATATTAAGAATACTCGTACAAAGTGTCGATGATCTTTCAGCAAGACAAAAAAGGAGAGAGAGAGAGAGAGAGAGAGAGAGAGAGAGAGAGAAAAAAAGAAAGAAAAAAATAGTAACAGTAGTAGTAGTAACAGTAGTAGTAGTAGTAGTAGTAGTAATAATAATAATAATAAAGGACGAAAGAGAGAACAGCTGTATGTACACGGAGAAAAATAGCAGCGATAGGATATTACATTAAATCAACGTGGCAACGATTCTGGTCGATGCCAAGATCGGCATCGGCTGCTGCCCTCCACTTCCGGTTGGTTTATCGTAATATCTTACGGCTGCAACAACAGGTAGCGGGTGCTGAATATTTTTCTCCACGCAAGAACGTACATAATAATAATAATAATAATAATAATAATAATAATAAAAATACGAAGAGTGAGAAAAATGGTAGAGTTAAGAGAATGTATAGTATAATTATGAGATAGTAATTGATAATAATCGTAATAATGCTGATAATAATGATGATGAGATTAATAGTAATTAATATAATTATTAATGAGATTAATAATAATAATGATGATGATGATGATGATGATAATAAGTACAACAGAGATAAGTAATGTAGTATCAAGGTATTGGAAAAGTTTAGAAGAGAAGTAATTAATGATATTAAAAAGAGATAAAAAAGTAAGAAGAAAGTATGAAACATATTTTGTAGTAAAGGGTAAATTAGATAACGTTCGTAGCTAGCTTGCTTTGATTTTTGGTACACTTACACACTTGTCTAAGCTCTCACTCCCTCTCTCTTTCTTTCTCTCTTTCTCTTTTCTTTGCTATTGGCCTTATCACTCCTGCCGTATCACCCTCCTGCAAAATATCCGTGTTAAAGCGACACGTAGCAGAAACAATTCGCGAAATGCGTCGACGGTTCCTATAGAATACAATTCTTGCTAATATTCCGTCAAATGCTCGTTAATGATTAATTATCGTTAACCGTTCGTTCGATCGGGACGTTCGAACCTCGTCATTGATCGTATAGCATACGCAAAATCGAAAGAGGTCTGAAGTTTTTTAAATTTACCGCGGATTCGCACTCACCGAAATCAGAAAATGGCTAATTAACGTACAGTCCGTTGCAAAAATATTTAGATACTTTTTAGCTTCGATATTGTAAATTAATATAAATATGTAGTATTTAATTACGTAGAATATAATTAACGCTAGAACTACCGAATGAGTTAAAATCACTGGTTTTAGGATTTTTTATTTTTCAGTATTACCCAATTATGTAAATTAATAGTAATTTTTATTAAGACAAAGGTATAATTAAGTACACTTTATTGAATATTTTTTAATTAATATTACACGTATGTGTATTATAGTGGGGTAAATATAAAATGGTAGTTCTAATGTAAATATAGAGCACAATATTTATTATGGTACTAGAACAGTGATAATATGATGGATTTAAAATGAAGAAATAAATTCTATGCGTGTCTAAATATTTTTGTGACTGATACATTAATATTTCCTGAAAAAAATATAATACAAGAATTTGTTTTCATATTTCTAAGAAATATCTGACACATTTTTTGCATTTCAATAAAAAATTGGCATTTGTGAATTATGATTAATTAAAATACTCTTTTTAATTTAATTTCTTATTTTATCAAGATATCTTAGTTAATATAAATAATTTTTTAATACTTACAAACCTTCACTTGTGTTCAATATATCCATAGAAGTATAACTTATGGTATCGAATAATATTAAATAAAAAATTTCATATATGGTTTAAATAATTATTTTAACAGTTATGTGAATTAGACATTTCATTTTCGTCAAAAATTTACAAAATATTGTATTTTTTTAATATAATTGTGCATTTATTATTTCATGAAAAAATTATTTCCCTCAAGTGCTGCATTATGGAATCGATATAGGGCAGAGAAATGTTGTATTCTGTAGTTAATTAAATTGTTTATACCCATTTTTCGATCGAATACAAACTTCAAGTTGAAAAAATCTTTAAGCCTCTTATGGAAGTTGTTACTTGAGGATGCAAATTTTAAGTGGATTCTAAACTTTTAAATTTAATCAAGAATCATGTTATACCTTCTCATGCAAAAGTTCCACTAAATTTGTTTTTTACTACCTGAGGACTAAAGTGCACGATAAATTATAGTTTACAAAAGAGATATCCCTTTTAATCGCTAGGAAGACATTATAATAAAGGGCTTTCTCAAGTTAAATTAGAATTTCGTTGCATCTTTAAAAAATATTCGATCATCCACTTTCCATTTCGATAATTAAAAAACGAGACATATAAAATTTTATTACAACATTCGAAATGTGCAAATTTATTGGAAATAATAATAATATCCCGTCACAAATAACGATATTAGTAAATAATAATCTAATTAATAATAATCCACCAAAAGTACTAAAGATACTAAACGAAATATTGATAATTAAAATAAATATTAAAGAACAAGGTAACAAATATTAATATTAAAATAAAATTAAAATAAAATTCTAAGATTGCAATAATCCCTTACAAATAATGGTAATAACAAATAATAATCCATCATAAGTACGATACTAAAGGAAATATCGATCATTAAAATAAATATTAAGGAAGAATGTAAAAATAATAACATTGAAATAAAATTAAAATAAAATTCTAAGATTGCAATAATCCCTTACAAATAATGGTAATAACAAATAATAATCCATCATAAGTACGATACTAAAGGAAATATCGATCATTAAAATAAATATTAAGGAAGAATGTAAAAATAATAACATTGAAATAAAATTAAAATAAAATTTTAAGACTGCAATAATCCATTATCAATCCAGCAAATAATGATAATAACAAATAATAATCTAATCAATAATAATCCACTATAAGTATGATATTAAAGGAAATATCAATAATTCAAATAAATATTAAGGAACAAGTTGAAAAATATTAAGATTAAAATAAAATTAAAATAAAATTATAATGTTGCAATAATCTCTTACATATAATGATAATAACAAATAATAATCTAATGAATAATAATCCATCATATGTACAATACTAAAAGAAATATCAACAATTAAAATAAATATTAAGGAAAAAAGAAAAAATATTAACATTGAAATAAAATTGAAATAAAATTCTGAGATTGCAATAATCCCTCACAAATAACGATAATAACAAATAATAATTTAATTAATAATAATCCTCCACAAGTATGATACTAAAGGAAATTTTAATATCAATAATTCAAATAAATATTAATATTAAAATCAAATTTAAATAAAATTCTAAGGTTACACTAATCCCTCACAAATAATAATAATAACAAATAATAACCTAATTAATAAGAATCCACGACAAATACGATACTAAAGGAAATATCGATTATTAAAATAAATATTAAGGACCAAAGTAGAAAATATTAATATTAAAATCAAATTTAAATAAAATTCTAAGATTACAAATATTAGCTTATTCTTTGTTCAACTGAATCTCAAAAGTTTTTCCATGTTACGTAAAATTAGTTATAGAAAATTTCGATGCAATGAGGCATTCGAAACGCGTGAAAGAAAGTATATACGTTCAATCGCGAGTTTCTTTCTACAAAGGTGCAGCATTTAACGACCTTCGTCTTTGAATGGATTTCTTTTTTCCTCGTATTATGCTTCTCGCTTACAACTTTGACTGTAGTTTGTACATCCTTATGCTGCTCAAGCACTAACGACAATTTAATGGATCCACTCATAATGACAAAAAACTGAGTATTTCCGGGCCAGTTCCCTCTATCTCTCCAGATTATACTGTAAATAGCACGATACGTCTTTTTATGGATAGCACTGCTATGTATCAAGGAACGACGAGATCGAATATAATTTTTAAACGATGGTATGACCAAGTTATCAAATTTTGCGGAATTCTTTCCTTCGCGAAATTTCCTTTCTTCGCAGAATTATGATGCTCCTTATATTGTAATAACAGAACGAAATACTGAATAATAATATATCATACTGTATTTCTATGTAACACAAATAATGCACATTTAAGAATAGAAATAGAAAATTACAATTTATAGCGTGTAAAAAAGCATACACGTAATTGTTAAAAATATACATATGTTTATATGTATATTTTTATGTAATTGTATGTAGTTGTTATGTATATACATATATGTAATTGTTACAAATATGCATATGGAATTAGAGTGAAATATACGTTTTCAAATGTTATTTATGAAAGTGAATGAATTTAATTCTTTTGTTACATATAAGAACATAACCTAAAATTAGAAAATTTGAAATTTAGAAAAGGTACTGAATAATTTATGCAATTACTATGAAATATAAATATTCAAAAATTTGCATACAGTGGTATCAAGTATTGCTTAGAAAAGCACGTGGATTTAATCTTTTAGATATGTACGGCAAACATAACCTAAAATTTGTTATTTTACTACCTTCTTTGGAATTTAAGAGTGTACACTGCAATTACCTAAAGTAAAACTGAATATACGCTAGGAGTTGTCAAAAAAGATACTGAATAAAGGTAAAATGACTAAAATCAATATGTCGAACAATTATTTTTATAATTATTCGTATTTACACCTATAATAATTATTTTTATGAATACACATATGTTTTATGTAATTAGTAGAATATGTCATCAGATATTTATGAATTAGATTTATTTGTATTATTACAGTCATAGAAAAAATACATTTCGATAATTTGGATAAATGATTGCATTTTTTATAACACCAAACAAAAACATGATGACATCAATTTTGAAAATATTCCCTTTATTCGATGTCTCCTTTTGACAATTTTTATTCTGCACTCAGTTTTGCTTATTATTCTACTATCCAAATTTTGTACACAGTTCCTAACAAAATACTATATAACTATAAAAAAAATATTATACAATCATAAATATGATAACCTACAACAAAGATATTATATAACTATAAATATAAGTGTAATAAAGACACTACAGAAGTTCAAAATTCTACACTGTTCCTAACAAAATGGTATAAACCTATAATCAAAATATTATACAATTGTAAACATACCTATAATCAAAATATTATACAATTGCAAATATACCTACAATCAAAATATACAATTGTAAATATATCTATAACCAAAATATTATACAATTATAAATATATCTATAATCAAAATATTATACAATTGTAAATATAGGTATAACCAAAATATTATACAATTGCAAATATACCTATTATAAAAATATTATATAACTATAAATATAACTATAGCAAAGATATTACACAAGTTCGATCATCGTAAAATTAAATGGACAGAAAAAGAGGTCCCGATTACCCAGATATGCCAGCGCCATTAGGAAAACACTCGGTAACCTCTGATCTCCAATAACGTATCACTAAAAAGGCTTAAAAAGCGTTTAACGTTTTCTTGCAACGGCACCTTATTCTCCCGCCGCTTTGCATTACCATTTATCGATCTTATCGCAACAATACGCGCCGCTATCAATTTCATCTCGCTCCGAGCCATAAACAAGCTATTACTCCGCTGACTGTTCAATTTCCAGCGTCCGTTCTGCCCCCTGGCGGCCCAAGTCGGAACGAAAGCCCGCTAACGCTACGCGCGCCCCAGTCAACGAGGGCATTTAATAATCCTTAAAACGGGCGCTCGCGGTTTAATTACGGGAATTTGGAAATCGGTCTGCTTCAGGTATACGAACCCGTATAAGCCTACGCTCTCGAGCATTCTCTGACAATAAACACGGACGCATGTTCTCCGCGGGGACATTATCAGGATTAATAAACCTGCTGCGGCTAAACCACGCCTACCATACTTTGCCAAGAAGGCTGAGTAACCGTGGCCGTTAAAGTTTCCGTATAATCTTGGGATAGGCGGTTTCGTTCCGCGGGAAAGCCCCGAAACGTGCATACACCCAACTCCTCGCTGCTGCATCCAAACGTACGTGGAAGGGTTATTCGACTATTATTTACGAGTGTTGTTTCGTACTCGCCGTGCAGCTACCGTGATTATCGTCTACACGCCAAGCCGGCAGCCTATCTTTTCCTCCTCGGCCGTGATAGCATCTCAGGCCCGTCGTTACGCGCTCTCCCGCTAGATAGCGCGAGAATCTTCCGCGCGGGATAAACGAAGTTGAAAAGAAAATTTATGGCCGCTCTTAACCTTCATCTGTTACGGTAACGGCGCTATGCACGCGGTGTAAAGAGGCCGGTGATTGAATTGTAAACATGTACGGCTATGTGTTTCGCCTCTCACCGAGGTTATCGATTAAGTTTCCTCTCGACGGGGATATCATTAGTAGAACAAAATTATTTTTAATACTTCATTTTCTTTACCTATTATTCTTATACCTATATCCACACAATCGTAAAAATATAAAACCTATTATTAATCCTTGTGTTAAAGTATATAACCTGTTCGTAATCTCCCATCGCAATTAAGTTATAACCATGTATGTATGACAATGCCACCAGGTGGCAGCATTCACCTCTGATTCTAGTTCCAAATAAAAGCTCTCTCTTGTCGTTCAACCGTGTTTTATTCATTCCTTCAAATCAAGTTAAAAATCCACTACAATCCAAAATTGAATAGCAAAATTTCTAACACTTTGAAATACCGTTTCAGCAGTAGTATTACTCATTAGAAATGATCTCGAAAGATCGAGAGGCTACAGAGAACACGGTACCTATTTTCGAAAAGCTCCTATTTCCGTACTCTATTCGCGAACGAACTATCTTTACCAGGACCTACCCCAAACGTTCGAGGTGATCCACGTGAGTCATGGGGTGCTCTGTGAGTCATGGGGTGCTAGTCGTAAAGACAAAAACCGGGCCCCCATTGAATCGGGACCCTCGATGTTTCTAGGAGTGGAAACAATAATAATACAATAACAATACTAGTGGAAACAATAACAAAACTAGACTTTCCTTTTCCGCATCGACGGATGTGTTCCTACAGCAAGTACTGTGCGTTCGAAGAAAGAAGGCACAGCGTGTTTATATCTCCACGGCTGATTAACTCCGCTGACACTCGCATGATCGCAAGCAATGATCGCTATTGGCTGAAAACAATGACCGATGACCTTCGTTCTCATCTTCGACCAATAGTGATCGAAGCTTTTTTAACCGAATTAATTAATTCTCCAATTAATTCTGCTGCAAATATTCTGTTCACAGTAACCATAAAATTAAACGTACTTCAAAATAAAATTCATTTCACGTTCTTCAATTTGAATTTACTCTAAAAGAGAAAGGGGGTGCGTCCTTGAATGACGCGAGGAATGTAGAGCTCTGTCACTAGCATGGGTCCCCGATTGTTTCGGTTATCTCGGCCAAATGTTATTTGTTAGTATAGTTACTTCTTTCTGGGAGGATAATTGTTGTTGTTCCCGACGCCGGTACAAGTATAGACCATTAACCAAGATTTACTTCTACACCCGACGAGCTCGGTGGCCGTAAGACGGTTGTGGATTTCTAATAGAGGTGTTTTCGTCTGGCAATCGATTACCGTAGAATCTGGAACTCAAGGAGGCTCGTAGAACCAGGTCTAGCCCTGCTGCCTCGTGCTCAGCTCGGTTCTACGTGGTTTTCAACTCCCTTCTCTGCGCGTCGGGCCAAGCCAAGATTTGTAGTCGCGGCATAAATTCGAGCTTTCGCCCTTCTCCGACTTGCCTTAATAGATTAGTGGCCCCGATAAAGGTGTCCAATACGTGTTTGCGTGTATTGGGCAGCTCCTACTTACTCCTTTAACAGCGACTGATTCGAATTAATTCACCCAACTGTTTCTTTTGTTCGTCTAGACAGCGCGACGAGTAAAATCTGGGCTAGGCTCCTCGAAGCCTCTCGAAACCTCTCAGAACTCGAGAGAGTTTCCCTTTCCTGTGATTTGAAATTTTTCGAAGCCTGGTAAGAAAATTAGGAACGGGTTTCATCGAGACGTAGGAATAGAAAAAGATTCAGAAAGTCCGAGCTTCGTGCTTCCTCTCGTGATGAGAAATTTTCGAAACTTCTTAAAATCCTCGGAAACTTAGAGAAGCTTCGAGTTTGCAGAATTAGAAACTTGTTATTTCTTTCTGATTTCAAATTTTGGAAATTTAGGCGAGGTAGATATACAGTCGGATGAAATTGATAAATAATTAGATGCAAGAAGATTTCACGTGTTACTGTTCTGGGCAACTTTCATCGCTGCTCATTGTCTTCGAAAAGCCCTTCGTTGGAGTTTTAGAAGGCATTGTAGAGGTCCAAGGACAACAGCCACAGATAGGGATGTTTAGACGCCAAGTTGGGGCACCTGGACCGGAACTCAGCCGAAGAGGCTACGGACACGTGAAGACGAGGCGAAGGAGAGGGCACACGCCCTATAAAATAGCGAGGGATGCGTTCTTGGGGCACTAGCCGACCAGCATACTGAAGGAATAAAAGGGTTACCAAAGAGCAAAGCGACTAGTTATTAAAATCCTAAAATCCCAAATTCCTACACTGTTCATGTCTCTTATC
The DNA here is from genome assembly GCF_001483705.2 of Eufriesea mexicana. Taxonomy (NCBI): domain Eukaryota; kingdom Metazoa; phylum Arthropoda; class Insecta; order Hymenoptera; family Apidae; genus Eufriesea; species Eufriesea mexicana. The sequence continues at coordinate 29,378 of NW_016907939.1, read as the reverse complement.
TAAGTAGGCACAATCGAGATTTATCGAAATAAAAATTTCGTCAAAATTTCAATTCTAATTACAAAAATTTTTGGTTTGCAGAACGATATCAGTACTTCGAATTTTTACAGTTTCACGAGTTACAAACCTTCGGGATTTAAAATTCTTCTGAATAAAAGCATAGACACAAAGAGCAAATCACGATCCAGCTGGATCATACTTAACACTAGATTTACGGAACCCGTCAATTTGATTTAGTTAACTTAGATTAAGACAGTTAATATTATAATCGTTATTAAATTAAACTAGTCGTTAAAAAATAGACACGTGGTTTCCTTTACCTGTCAATTTGACAGATGTCAAATATGTAGAAATAAGTGTACAGATAGCGGTCATAAATCTAGTGTTAAAGACCTACTTCGATTTGCTACTCAAAATTCTACGTTCTTTTCCCAATTCGTATTAACGTTAACCTATTCTTGTCAAACAAAATTGCGATACAAAATATCATATCTGAAACACAAAATCTAAACCTAGTGTCAAAAACCTACTTAGAATTGCTACTCAAAATTCTACGTTCTTTTCCCAATTCGTATTAACGTTAACCTATTCTTGTCAAACAAAATTGCGATACAAAGAATTATATCTCAAACACAAAAGCTAAAACGAACCAAACGATACGAAATATCGGATCCAAATTAAATATGAAAAAACAAATTCTTTAAAAAAAAAGACAAAATTTCCTTAAAAAAGAAAAAGAAAAATTGTAAAATTGGACCAAGAAAGCACGTTTCAAGGTATCATTAAAAAAGGATAGGTCTTTTCATTTCCCACGCGGATCTGCCACGAGTACACGTAGACGAGTACACACGTAGGTGGTTAAACGTGCAAAAACATTTGCAAAGGAGTAGGAAGAGCCGCATAAACACATAATTACGTAACTGGAATGCAGAGGAACGTATACGCTAAACTGTCAAATATTGATACACGCAAGACCGTAAACGCGTTGGAGAAGGACGGGCGGACAGAGGTAGCAGTGTATGTGCTCTAGACACACAGCGACAGGGGTAGCTTGATGCGCAACAGCAGAAAGAGAGAAAGTGAGCAGCAGCCAGAGGCGCGTGTAAGAAGAAAAGGAAAGCGAAGAGGGTGGAAGACACGGGGTGAAGCGAGACAGAGCGAGGCGGAGAGAGGAAGAGGAACCGATCCGAACGCTTAAAGAGCCACGGGGGTGTTCAACAGCGTTCCGCACTCGACGACGAAATGGCCTCCCGCCGCTTTATCGAAACGGGAAAACCAATCCTCTCTCTGCACCTTCGTTCGCCTTTCGCGTATGTGCCTATATTACCTTCGATCCGCATCTCTGCGAGCCCTGGCCAGCCCCTACAGGCACCGCCGCTTACCAACCGGCTGCAACCCTCGCCAACCCCTTCGTCCTCGACCCTATACTAACGTGTTCGGCATCTCCAGCCTCCCACCGAGTCGTTCGCTATGTTCCCAGCCGGCCGCAACCCTCAGGAATTTCATTTCGTATGCCAGGCTAATTATATGCCGGAGTTTTACACACGCGTTCCTCCCTCTTTTCCTCCCTCCGATACGTCCTGCCCTTTGGCTACTGCTCGGGGCCTTGCCACGAGCTACAAACTATATTACTCACTAAGGAAAGGTCCTCGCGTGTCGATTTGAATTTGTCTTCCTTGTTTCATCACTGTATCCATCACCGTCATCGATACAGTAATCAGCCAAATTTGCCTGTTCTAGATTAGTTTTGAAGAGTGTCTATCTACTATGTTCAGATGCGTCCTGCTCTTTAGCTACTGTTCAGGGTCTTGTTGTGAGGTACAGACTATGTTATTCCACACGAAATGGTCTTCGCGTGTCGATTTGAATATGTCTTGCTTGTTTCGTCATTGTTACCATTACTGTCATCGATACAGTAATTATCCAAACTAATTCTGAAGAGTGTCTATCTGCTGTGTTCTCATACGTTCTACTCTTTGGCTACTATTCGAGGTCTTGCTCAAAAGGTATAGACTATATTATTCCCCAAGGAGAGGTTTTCGTTATCTTTTTTCTTCGTCATCAACATCACCGTCATCGATAAAGTAGTCACCAAAATTTGCCTCTTCCAGCTTAGTTCTGAAGAGTGTCTATCTACTATGTTCAGATACGTTCTGCTCTTTGGCTACTGCTCAGGGTCTTGCTGTGAGGTACAGACTATGTTATTCCACAAGAAAAGGTCTTCGTGTTTCGATTTGAAAATGCGTTTCTTGCCTCGTCATTGTCACCCAGCGATACAGTAGTCAGCCAAATTTGCCTCCTTCTGATCATTCCTGATGTGTCCATTTATTACGTTCAGATACGTCCTGTTCCTTGACTACTGCTCAGGCTTTTGTCACAAAATACAGATTGTGTTATTCCTGAAGGAAATGTTTGTGCATGTCGATTTGAACATGCCTTTCCTCCCTATCATCAACATCATCGTCATCGATACAGTAATCAGCCAAATTTGCCTCCTCTAGATTAGTTCTGAAAAGTGTCTGTTTACTCTGTTCAGACATGTCCACCTCTTTGGCTACTGCTCTGGGTTCTGTCACTAGGTACAGACTATATTATTTCACAAGAAAAGGTCTTCGCGTGTCGATTTGAATATGCCTTGCTTGCCTCATTATTATTACTATCATTGCCATTGATACAGTAATTATCCAAACTTGCTTCTGCCAAACTAATTCTGAAGGGTGTGTACCTGCTGTGTTCTGATACGTCCATCTCTTTGACTACTGTTCTGGGTCTTGGTCACGAGGTACAGACTATATTATTCCCCAAGGGAAGGTCTTCTTTAGCTTTTCTCTCTCTCATCAACGTCACCGTCATTGATACAGTAGTCACCCAACTTTGCCTCTTCCTGACCAGGTGTCAACCGTTTGAGTGCCAAGTGGCGTGATCATGCTTCTTCTGTCTGTGCCCAAAACTGTGAGTGCAGTTGGTTGTGAAGGCGATAATAACTGCACGCTTGATTCTGCTGATCTGAATCTTAGACACGAAATGCAATAAGCACTATTGCGTAGCTTGGCAATTGTCAATAGGAAAATAAGGAAGACCTATACAACTCAAAGTAAGAGTGTCTACTTACTATGTTCAGTTGAACGAGAATTGACAGGAAGTATGAACAAAATGTTCAAGTGATATGAGTAGCTACTGACCATCAATGGTGAAGGACAACTTTTAGAAGTTCTAACCTGAGGGCTTGTATGCAAGGATCTTCTATTTGTTAATATGCAGAGATCTGGACATTAAGTTTCGCTTCTGGTCTAATCTCGCATTGTCTAGGTACAGCTCTCTATATTTTCTGACAATTCTTATTGCATGCAGTCCTTACAGTAGGTAGACACTCTCTTAAAGGCTAATTAGGACAAGGCGAAGCTGGGTGAAGAGGAATATTTGGGTTGAGGTCCAGGTCGCGTGGTCACTCAGATTGGGTGATTATCGTATCGATAATACTGGCGTTGGTCTTAAATTGGGATTGAATTTCAGATTGAAGGTGACAATTTTGCTAATAGAGTCAGTATGAGAACTGTTTAACCACTGCAATTAGATTGTATTGGTAGAGCATGAAGACGGTGTTGGTTTTTAATTGTAGAATTACCGAGTTGTAGTAGCCTAATGTAGAGTACAAGATTGGTGCCAAAATGATCAAACAGAAACAAAAGATAAGAAACTATAACACTGTTTGAATAAAAATTAACGTAGTTATATATTTTTAAATTGTAAAAGCAAGAAGTCTAAAGCGAATCAGAAACTTCAATCCTTTTGGTAAGTTTAACATTAATTATAGCTGTATTTTCATTTATCCTTTGATTTATGTACTGTATTTTGTTATGTTGTAATTATGTTATGTATTGTATTATGTTGAGTACAGGATTGGTACCCAAGTGGTTAAACAGAAACTAAAGATAAGACAGTATGTTACTGTTTGAATAGAAATTAATATACTTGTGTATTTTTAAATTGTGGAAATGAGAAATCTGAAGTGAATCAGGAACCACAATCCTTTTGGTAGACTTAACATTAATTGTAGCTGTATTTTCATTTATCCTTTAATTTATGTATTATATTTTATTATGTTGTAATTATGTTATGTATTGTATTATGTTGAGTACAGGATTGGTACCCAAGTGGTCAAATAGAAACTAAAGATAAGACAGTATGTTACTGTTTGAATAGAAATTAATATATTTGTGTATTTTTAAATTGTGGAAGTGAGAAATCTGAAGTGAATCAGGAACCATAATCCTTTTGGTAGACTTAACATTAATTGTAGCTGTATTTTCATTTATCCTTTGATTTATGTACTGTATTTTGTTATGTTGTAATTATGTTATCTATTGTACTATGTTGTATTATAATATATATTGCACTATGTTGTATTATATTATGTATTGTATTATATATTATACTATGTTGTATTATATTATGTATTGTATTATATTAATTTGCACTATGTTGTATTATATTATGTATTGTATTGTATTTTGATTTATCCTTTCCAAGTGTGATCCTTTTGCCAATAGAGTTAATAACAGAGGGCACAAAATACACGATTTATCCTACCACTGTAATAGTGTCTACTTAGCGTTCTGATTTGTGTCCATTTTAATACCATTGATACCAATTTATCACAGATGCAATTGCATCCCTCTGACACTCGTTTCTCCCTCTCCCTCACGCCATTTAAATTCTAAGTTATACACCTGTCCAGATATACTCTCAAACCACAATTACTAAAGATTGCTTGCTTCATACAATTATTGCATTAGATCTTCTGAATTCTCGATTTTATTATTGACACCTGAAGGCTGAGAATAGACTAGGTTATGTTAGTTTTCTAACTCCTTGGTGGTTAAATTTATATTTATACAGGATGATTCTATCAGTAGAGCGAAAAACAGAGGACTGAAGACTCGTGGCCTAAATACTGCAACACTATCTACACAAGATTTCTCTATCTACTCCAGATTTCAACGCCAGCATTCCACGAATTCTAAATCTAAAAGGGTTAATTCAAACGTCACGACACGCGATACGAAGTTAAGCAAAATTAAAATTGTTCGAAACCTTCTCCACCTTTAATACCTCTCACGAATGCACTCGATAAATTTTAACACGCGTCACGTCAATTTACTACAGCTCTAGTACGCACACACCCCCATCACGCGTAAGTACAATACTCAGCAAAATGGACGATGAACCTCTCCCAGAAAAATGATATTCCACGCGAAGAAGCAATTTCGTTCGCGATACCGCTACTCCCGGAGTAGTCATCACGGAACTAATTTAAATTTCTCAAGAACCTTAAATTCCTCGGGTCCTCCTCGAGTCCTCTAAAATTTTACAGTCGCGATTGACCCAATTATCAGTTTTTCCATAAATCCCAGAAAAACAAACGGCCCTTCTCACGCGTAAAACCGGGCTTTCACGACAGGGGTGGTTTTTAAATACCCAACTTTCCCAAACTACCGAACTTTTCGACCCGTGGCCCCAGGGACGGCGATTCGCTCGCGCTATCTGCGCCCCGCACGCGGAAGCGAAAGTCGCCTAATCGCGAGGACATACGGCAAAACCGTTTCATTCGGTGGTCCTAGCCAGCGAGAGTAATCCATCCGAGAAAGCAATACCGAGAAACGCTGGATGTAGCGTGGTGTAGGCTTGAATTGTAGATCCACGCTGACAAGGGAGCCTTTTATAATCGTTGCTACCCTTTTTCTCAGTGTGTCGAATCCCTTACGAGACACTGAGCACTTAGGGTGTGTAATAATGCGTTTGTCTCGTATATACACTTTATTACACGTTTTGTGAGTTGCATGATTCGTGTGTATGGTATGTCATCTTCGTCTTTGCCATTTTACGTCTTGTCTTCTGTTTTCCGTTTTCTCCTAACTACCGTTTTGATGTCTTACGTCTTCTAGCTAACGTCTTATGTCTTCGAGTTTTGAACATCGTCTTGTGTCTTCGACTTTTCCAAACCGTCTGATTATTCGTCTTCGACTTCTGACTGTCGTCTCGTCTGGTCTAGTCTTGGTTTGCGGTGATTGGTAAAAAGTGATTATAGGAGGAAAAAATAGAGTTTTCGATTGAGCAAGGAGTTTTAGCAGGACTTTGGATTAGGAGAGGGAAACTGTCAGGGAAGTTTCTCTTTGGTATTGTTTAGTTTTAGATTTATAGGGATGTCTGGTCAGCGATTCGGCGGGTCAGTCGCACGTGCGTCCCGTCTGTTGGGTCTGGTCTCAAGTATTACTGTCCCTAGACCTTGTCTTGATTTATAACTTGTCGATCCTCGAGAGGAACGACTAGGCACGTTTTCCACATATTATTGCCGTT
>NW_016907939.1:0-22962 GCF_001483705.2 Eufriesea mexicana | reverse complement strand
CCGACCATCCTTTCCCACCCCTAGCCTCCGCCGCGATTAAATGCTCGTGAAATTGCGACGATTTTATGCATACCAAGAGCCTTGCTGCGCCACTGTCCCGAGATATGGCTGGCAGATGAAAAAGTTGACACGGAGAAATAGTCTTTAACCCTGGACTAGTGACGTGTATCTGGCTGTAAATAGTCGTGACACTTGTCAACAAATTGTCGTATTTACAGTAAAATTTAAGGGGTGACGAGTAGAAGAGAATCGAAATTTGATTTTTTGATTCCTTTTATTGTTTGAGGTTCTAGGAAAATAATTTTACGTCTTAAATTGCATACGATTTCTTATCTACCGTTTTAGAAATATCGTCAACCTTATGGCAGGAAGTCTTCGAATTGCTATTTTTCTATAACGAGAAAATCGCCGAGTGCAAAGGTTAACACTATGCCGTCTGCACGTCTAATTAGGATTGTTTTGTTTGACGCTGGTACAACTGACTCACTATTTGCCCACGAAACCAACGTGGTGTCACCGCCATTTGCCCGATAGTTTTCGCATGACACCAACGTGGTGCCACCGAATGGCCTAGTATTAAGAGAAATTTCACCACACATACCTAATCGTTGTAATCTTTTTGGGACGTGTGTATATTACAATTTGTAATGAATATATAATTGTTAAACAGCAAACCCACACTTCTGTGGAGGCTCCGTCACCCAAATATGAGTGACGCTCTTCTTGTTCAAGTTAAATAGGATTTTCAGATGGACTTTTAAAAGGAATTTAATGGAATAAGCGCTAAAATATAAACGTAGGATATACAATGTAAAAATATTAGAAATATACACATTGTTGCGTCTCAAACGTTGCAACTTGCACAGTGGGAGTATCGCGGGGTTGTAAGGCCCGTTTACGACAATGTTGCTGCGATGCGGGCTACTCTTAACCCCTTGCGCTATTTTCACGAGCCTGACTCGTGGTGAAAACTTTAGGCCAAACTTGAATATCACGTGTCAGGCTCGTTGTTTAATTTTATACCATACGTGGATATCACGAGTCTGACTCGTGATCGACAGTTCGGGTCAAACGTGGATATCACGAGTCTGACTCGTGATCGACATTTCGATTTTGCTTTTACTTTACTTAACTAGGGTTTATTTTACTATTGCTACGACAAATAAAGACGTACAGCTAAAAGGCAGATTTCACTGATCCACCCTGTACAAGATCAGCCCTACAATCGCATAATTAAACGCGTCACCCGGAATCAATCAGGCTCTTTCACCAGGTCAGTAATTGGGGATGAAAATCAGACCTCGCGTGTTCCACTGAATAATTATTGTTTCCCCTAAACTATCATTTCGAAATTCGGCATCGGACAAGCTCGGTTCGCCAGGCCACGATACGTCAATGCTATTCGCAATAATAATTTCCCCGGTCTATTCCCATGCAAAAAGATACACGGCCTGGCTGGCGCACCCGCGACCCACGAGAGTGATGTACGATCCTGATTGGTCGGATCGAAGTAGACGTCGCGTAGGGAACAAACGAGCGCCGATTTACATGGGAAATCCGGCAGCGAAATTGCGGGCGAACGGAGTAGGTTTATCGGTGCGATTTGTATAATCGTCAAAGTTTTTGGGATCGGCACCGGACCACCGTGCGCGCACCCAACGTCTCTCCCGAGCCAATCCGATCGATCTTCGCCACCGGCAATCTAATTTTGACCTGCCACTGTCAATTTCCGCTCGCTTACCGATTATCAACGCGAACGCTGCTTTCTCCTCGAATTCCTTTAACACGTTCACTGCCACGGTGTACTGACTGACGGTACTAATTTTCCTAATCCGCCATGTTTGTTTCGTTCGAAATAATTTTTTGGAAAATTTGGACAATGACGAATAGAGAATAGAGAAGGTTAATGATTTAATCATTTTATTATAATAATGCTATTTTTATTTTTATTTTTATTTTTATTTCTTTTCTTGTTCGTCGTATCGTTTCATAATTTATTATATTTCGAAAATAATGAAAATTTTATTGTAGCACTGAATGTGCTAACCTGAAATTATATATATGATATTCTGTTTTTTGAATTTTATACAATTTTCGAGACATGGTAATTAAACGATGATTAATTGTTTATAGTAAAAATAAATTTTTATTCTTTGCTTCGTTTGGCAAATTATTGTAGAAACTCATTTGATATGTATAATCTGTACTCAGCGTATATTTTAGTGTATATTTTGTTTATATTTAGTTTCTATTTTGTTAGTGTTTATCTAGTCTCTATTTAGTGATTTCTATAAGCAATTATATTCAGTACTTATTATGCGAATTTAATAGACTTTATAACTTTTCCGACTGAATGCATAAGTTGTTTCTTCCAGTATTTCCTTGATTAATATTTATACTTGTATTTATAATTGTATTTAAGTTTTAATGCATCGCAAGTAAATTCAGGAGAATTTTCTGCAATCATTGCAGATAAACAAATATAAGAAAAAAATATTGCTTAAAATTTGACTAATATCTTATAGAAAAACAGTATACTTATCAAGAGAAGTTTATAAATTTAGAAATAAAAGTATATGTATTATACAAAAATTTATGAGAAGATGTACTCCATGTAGCAATTTAATATAAATAACGGTTGTCAAAATTGTACTTAAACACATGCTGTAAAACGAAAAGAAATTAGAAAAATAAATAATAAAAATAAGAAATCCAATACCTTCTCCCACATGAAAGAAGAAAAATAAAATTGGTTCTTATAAAGTCACCCATGACAACTACCTTAAATTCTAAAATAAAAATACATTTCCTTAAACGATTTACAAATTGTTTCACGAATCTGTTCATAATTTTACCCATTCGTTAAAAATTGTCTTGAAACTCAAGAATTTCTCTTTCAAATAAAATCACCATTCCAAACGTCGGATAATTCGCAAACGCCTACTTCTCAAAAATGGCGAATTCACGTTTAAAAAAGATTTTTTAAATCCGAGGACGTTTGACAAACTAAAACGGATTACGTAAATTACGCGATCCGGCTAATCGTAATCCAAATTTCAAGCAAAAAGACCGAAATAAGAGTGCCGTGCACGAAGAACGTTTGACAAAGTAAAAGGGATTACGTAAATTACGCGAAGGAAGCAGCTTTTAAAAGCTGTGGCTCCATTCTCGTTGTTTACAGGTCCGCGGATGCCTCTATCTCGAGATAAGTTTCAATGTAGCATAGCAGGAGAAATGGGTTTCAATTGCTGTTTGAAAAAAGGAGCGTCTGGATGTTTTTAATGGACGAATGGATCTTGCAACGACCTACTGTTTAGCCGTAGTCCGAGTGGGTAGTAGAGGAAAGATACATGGCTAGGATACATTGTCTCTGGTGCGAAATACATCTCCAGTGCAAGCACTTCTCGCAACAATACCTACGGGACCGTGTGCTCCACCTGTACAGGTCAGGTTTCGAAGTATCAGCACCTTTGAAAGAGGTCACCAAACGCATTCAGCTCGCCCTATGGTTTGTAGCGATGCTGGAAAATTTACCGTGTAATTGGTCACTTTGGGATGCCGAGGATTCGATCAATAAACCAATTGGGAAAAATTTATCGGCGGAAGGACTGTTACGCGAACAAATGCCTCTATAATATTACGTCCATTTTTAATCTCTATGGTCAAGAAAGCTCGTTCCAAGGAGGTATATTGATCACTGTCATGAAACGGCTGGGATCAATAGCGAAACGTGGATGAGAATTCTTGCTACGTGTCTAATTAGATCGTTTCATGTTCCGGCTCTAATGGATGCTCCATATGAAGCATTTCGTATGATTGCCGAGCGCTTTTTGTGGCTGACTAATTTTAATCCCACATTTTCTACGACCGCTTTTGCATATCCAGAATTATTTGTGGATATAAATTATTTAGGTATACGAAGTGTACGTAATTGTATGAAAATTGGAAATAATATAATTGGTAATTTTGACATGGTTTTGTGTCAAATAACTTTTAATGATACGTAAAATTAATAGTTATTCTTGTGACCTCGAATGTATTCATATACCGACATGAATATTTTTATTAAATTATTATATATAGTTTAGTAAATTTTCTCACGAAATACGATGTACTATACATTTTGATAAATTTATGTTTATATATTAAATGAAGTAGTAATATCTATAATTGAAGCACCTTAAGTTTCTAAAAATTATCGTTTTTTAAATAATTCTTATAGAATTATATAGTAAAAACAATTTTTAATAACGAATAAATTAATTCTGTTTAATATATGACTAATTATTTTTTAATAGATATTGGTATTTTGAGAAAATATATTTTAAGAAAATAAAGTAATAATATCTCTAATTTAAATGTCTTAGGATATTCTTTAAAATTAATTCTATGGGTCGAATATTTTTTTACACCACTTTTGCATATCGAGAATTATTTGTGGATATAAATTATTTAGGTATACGAACTGTATGTAATTGTATGAAAATTGGAAATAATACAATTGGTAATTTTGACATGGTTTTGTGTCAATTAATTTTTAATGACAACATAAAATAAATGGTATATTAGTTATAGTATATAAATATTCTTATTAAATTATTATATACATAGTTTAGTAGATTTTCTAACGAAATACCATGTACCATACATTTTAATAAATTTATATTTATATTTTGAATGAAGTAGTAATATCTATAATTCAAGCACCTTAAGTTTCTAAAAATTAACGTTTCTGAAACAATTCTTGTAAAATTATATAGTAAAAATAAGTTTTAATAACGAATAAATTAATTCTGCTTAATATACGACTAATTATTTTTTAATAGATACTGGTATTTTGGGAAAATATATTTTACGAATAAAATAATAATATCTATAACATAAAATTCGTCAAAATTAATCCACTATAGGCTGAATAATTTTCTTGACTATACAAAAATGTATGTAACATAAAATTAACAAATATCAACATATAATATACAGACTAACAATGAATTCAGCAGTTTCAACAATTTCATTGTAACGAATATATATTGTAACTTTGAAGTTAATTTGTGAAGTGAAATTGTACAAGATTCTCACCAGGAACCTATAGTAAATATTATATTACTAGAAACTAGAATACATATACATACATACTAGTAATATTATTATTGAAAATATAATATATATACTGATCAAAAACAATTTAATAATTAAATCAATAAGATATTTAAATACCCCTAGTTTGAAAAGTACCATATAAAATTTCCGAGTCCCGTAGCAAAATTAACTCGAAAAACAAACATGGCCGAGACTTAAGCTCGAGATTAGAAAATTCCAGTACGAGTGAGTAGTTGCAGCACTTGGAACAAAATCGACGAAATGCCACTCCGGTTCTCCAACAAACGAACTCTTCACGAAGATCATTAAAAATAACGCAGAAGTGCATATAACTAGGTTAATTCGATACTAGACATTTATAGCCACGTATCCGACATTCGGCTATCGCGTATACATTTCATACCCCGCGAAATTAACCAAGGAAATATAGTTACCTGCCGCCACTACCCTCGAAGAATGTTAAAGAAGTTAGAGACACGGAAAAAGTGTTTTCCAGCCATAACGAAATTACGAGTTCGGATGAAAACTACAATGGTGCCCGGGGCCATAATTTATTCATAAAAGCCCGCCATTTTCTCACGGTAATGCCACCGCGGGGCTAACTTTTCGTGTTCCCTCTATAAAATATTTCGTTCATCATTTATTGTTAGCCGCATTGTAAGTCGCGATATCCATAGTAATAAGGGGGGTAAAGCGCGAGATGCTCTGCAAGGAGCTACTTTTTCAGTAACTCTATTATACGTGTAATTACCGACTTTACGAGCGGTGGAGAGGCAGACGAAAAAGCCTTGGACGATGTACGCGAGGTCGAAGCCGCGGAGCAGCCGCGAAACTTCCGCGATCCAGCACACAGGGGATGAAATAACCCCGTAATAGCCGAAACGCGAATCAATTAGAGCCGCCATTCTTCCTTCATAATTTCACCGCCAGCTCGGTATGCAAGTTTATCGAGATGTCCTAACAGTTTATTCATCGGGGTCCCTATATTCCTGTACCCTATACAAGGTTATAGCACATCCACCCCTCGAGTAATCGCTGATTTCTTACATGATTTTTGAACGCATGTAGCGTGGTGAAGGCACTTTGGTTAATTATTGAATGCCTTTTTCTCAGTATGTCGAATCCTTACGGAATACTGAGAACTTAGGGTGTGTAATGAGATGCAGATTGTCTTGTATATACACTTTATTATACGATTATGATGTAAATATGTTTGCTATATCGTCTACTGCCGTTTTACGTTTTCTTCTGTCTTACGTCTTCGATTTCTCGTTTTGTCTCCTAACTACCATCTTAAAATAGTTTATTCAGAAGTATTGTCAATATTTAAACATTATTATCTAAATATATTAATTTGTTAACTGTTGAAAAACGTGGAAGATATTGGTATTCATTTCTATCCACAATTCTATATAATATATTAACCCTTTGCACTCGAGATCCTCAGTGATCCTGTCACCATTTCATAAAATTTGGAAGATCGATATTAATTAATATATCAAATTTAATGTAATGTAACAGTGTGCGAAGTATCCAAGTCAAATAATTCTACAATTCTATTATTATACAATTCTTGATTTACTGCTCAAAAAAGTATCCTCAGTTTTTTAGTAGAGAATCTTTGATTTTCTACTTTTCCCTAGCCAAAAAATCGTCGAGTGCAAAGGGTTAATTTAATACTGAATATATATATAAAAATATCACGATGTTAAATAGACGTAACCTAGAACCAAATAGGTGTGACCTGGGACATTCTGTTAAAGGAGTATAGACACCGTTTGCCCAGACACTCAGAGACCATCAGAGTTCCCCAGACCTACCTTAAGGTTCTAAAATAAAACTCTTTCCACTTGCACCTACAGAATTTTCGATCAAAAGGTATACATTTCTATTGTCAAGGGAGAGTCTCTATCCTACAGGCTCTATCGTATATCACCTATTGCATAAATTGTCAGTATAAATCCTGAGAATACGATGATGTCAGACGTGCCAGGCGATAGCCAATAGCCGGTGTTTGTCCTGAGAATGTTTCAGTTTGACGTTGCTAGAATAGTCGTCCGTGACGTGGACGAGGGTTTCTTCGTTTGTCAGATCCCAACTGACAGTGGCTAGAAGCACATGACACCGTAGTTGCGATCCCAGAATTCTCCCATAAAGCTAGATTTAAATATGCAACTGGTCATAATGAACTTGCGATATGAACTATTTTTATAACTGTTGGATGACCAACAGTTAGTTGACTCTTAGTTATCAAAAGAACCTAGTTGATAAGGCTAAACCAACGTCAGAGTTCAAAATATCTAACTCGTTCCTGTGAGTAAGTGCACTAAATGACAAATTTTTATTTAAACAACTACGGTACTCATGATAGTACGACGATAGTGCGATACACTATCTCTCTATGTTTCTCTTACACTCGATGTCTTCATGTTCTAATTACCATTAACACCTTCTCACTCAATTGAGTTCGAGTAAAGAATAAAAGTTGAAAATGACCATTGGCCTTTGGTCAACGTAGGAATGAGTCAGATGTTGACCTGCCTTCATCAACTAGGTCCTTTTAACCAGTTAGCTGTGATCGACGAGTATACTCGTCATGGAGAAGTGGCAGGATTTCGTGTCACGACGAGTATACTCGTCGTGCGTAAAAAGTAGCGACCATTGGCTATTTAAATTGTAATTTTTGCGAAAAATAAAACATATTCTCAAATTTCGAGATGTTTAGAATATTTTGAGGCCAGTCCGGAATAAAACAAACGAATAAAAAGTATGAATAATTTGAGATGAACTCGTGCGTCCCAGTATGCACCGGCTGAAACAGCTTATCAGTTCGCATAACGAATTTATTTATGCGCGATGATAACGTTTTTCAGATGTTAGCGTAAAAGGGGCAAAAGCAAAAGTCGGAAAGCTGATTTACGATAGGGTTCCTTCAGGGATGGTTCGCCACGGGACAAATGCGTGACGCTGACCAGGCGCTGAGCCCATTATGGCTGCTGGCCCGAAGTTACCTAGCTATTTTTGACGGTCACTAAAATTCATAGATATCTATAAAAACTAACCAATAAGAGAATAGATGTTAATCAAATAAGTAAATATTAGTAATAAAATTGTCAATTTTATAAAATAAACTCATCTTTCTGATCCAATATTTTAACAGCGACATTTACTCTGTGATCGACGAGTATACTCGTCATCGTTCGATTTTCGCCACACATATAGGTGCGCGTTCTCAAAAGGGGGCGCCACAGCTAACTGGTTAATGACTAGAAGTCACCAGACCGTTGGTCATCTAACAACGTTAACTTAAAAAAAACTAATTAATCTGTAATGGTCTTCAGCCGGGTTCCAGCATAACATACAAATCTACAATTGAGAGGAAGATCCCACAAACGAGGGACTTAACCTAACAGCTAAGTCCCCAGTCTTCCTCCTCTTCCCTCTCCGTCACTGACGTTCACGAGACAATTGTAAATAACAAAGCTCCCAATTTTCCTCGATTTGGCAGCACCGAGGACCAACTCGCGACAGAAGGTTCCCAACGTCGCGTTGGTCCTTCTGCAATCGCTGCAACTTCCCTTGGAAACCTCTCGTTCGCCCCCTCACGACGATCCAGAGGTTTACGTCGAACTCGAGGAACGAACGAGCTGTCCTCCAGCGTTTCCTTAATTCGAATCACGCGCGGATTTCGTATTCCGTCCGAAAGTTTTACATCTCGCCGCATTACCGAGTCAGGAAGTCAAACTGACCCGGAGATACGTAGAGCAGAAAGGAACTGCAACTTCGCCGTTCGGATAGTTTAAAGAGCCAGTCTGGGTAATAGTTTGCTACCCTCTTCTCACTCGTTTAAATTGCGGCTAACAATTTCTGTCGATCGCGCGGCTGCGCGAACTGTATTACCTTATTGTATTATCTTAATGAGATAAGTTAGATTGCTACTTTGGGGGAGGGGAGAGTTCGCGGGGAATATATGCTTGTCAAGGCAGGCTAGATCGATGCTTTTCGAAACGGTCTACACTCGCCTTAAACGAATCTGGATTAGAATCCGTGTTGACGTTCGAGCTCGGGGCATCGGTGGCAACCAATTTTCATCAATTTCGAGCCAGGATCGAAATTCTATTTCTGTCACGCCTTCGCGGGATGCTCTGCCGAGGGTTTGCCAGCTACGACGTTAAGGATCGTCCTTGTTGACGATCCTTATCGAAAATCGTTGCGTCGGATGAGGTGCGAAGGATGAGTCAACGAGAGATGAACTCGATGAGCTAACAGTTTCGTTCGATGTGAAAGTAGAGCGTTATCGAGTAGTTTCGTTGCGAGAACCTTGCCAGTAAGCATAGCCGGGGACTATTGTTAAGACTTCTTGCGAAATCGTGTCGTATGTCATGAGAAGAGTGGGTAGGTAAACTGTGGTAATGGTAAACTGAAAATTTGGTCAATATGGAGTGTCCAGTGGTTCAGTTATGGCTATCTAGGCATAGCCTAGATATTGGCTATTTTGGGGGTGCCATATTTGAGAATTCGAGTTAGCTATGAAAGAGAGGACTAGGAAAGAGATTAACACGTTAAACGTCACGCCGGTGTTACGTGTAGTTCCGTTCACGGCACAGTTAGACGTCATACGGGCCCATTCGAGCCCTTCCGGGCCGTACGGACCAGTGAGGCCTGAACGGAAAGTCTAGTACCGGTCCTCAGAAATCGGCGTGGTGTTTGACGCGTTAATGGTACTTACAGCGACTATTAATCCCTAATTTTCAGATACCAATAAGGGACCATAACATATAGAAGAATTAATTGCGAGGGACATTTCTTAAAGACTAAACAAAATTCCGGTAACAGAAGATTAATATCATAGGCACCTCTTACCTTTGACACGCAAAAATATCGCAAAGACAACAAGTTCGGAAACCATTATTGACGATTCTTATGAAAAGTCATGAGAAGAGTGATTCAACTGATAATGGTAAACTGAAAATTTCGACAACGTAGAATATCCAGTGGTTTGGTTATGGCTATCTAAGCACTATTTAGGGGTAATCAACTACCTCAAACTTGAGAACCTGAGTTGACTATGAAAGAGAGGACTAGGAAAAGATTAAAGCTACTTACAGCGACTATTAATTCCCAATTTTCAAATACCAATAGGCAACCATAACGAATGGAACAATTAATTACGAAAAACCTTTCTCCAAGAGTAAACAAAAGTCCGGTAACAGAAGATTAATATCATAAGCACTTCTTACCTTTAACACACAAAAATATTGCAAAGACAACGAGTTTAGAAATCATTATTGATAATTCTTATGACAAATCATGAGAAGAATGAGTCAATTGGTGACAGTAGACTGAAAATTTGGTCAATGTAGAGTGTGCAGTGGTTTAGTTATGGCTATCTAGGCACTATCTAGGGATCATCAAGTGTCAAACTCGAGAACCTAAGTTGATACTGGCCTAAGGAAGAAGTCAAAGCTACTTTACCAATTTTCAGATATCAATAAGCGACCACAACGAACCGAACAATTAGTTACGAGGAACCTTTCCTCACGAGAAAACAAAATGTCGGTAAGAGAAGATTAATACCACCGGTACCTGTAACCATTGACACGCAAAAATCTCGCAAAGAAATTGCTGAAACGAGATCACGAACAAGGATCACACGCAAGGACAAATATAGAGATTCTCGATCCTTCGACCCCGCGGATGAACGACGCGAGATCGTACGAAATGGGGGACAAACGAGAGGGTAAATATTGGTCGGCCGATAAATTAGAATGCTTTGTTTGCGGTTGAATTTATTTATCGGCGTCGAAAGCGGTCATCGATAGTTCAAACAAAATTTCAAGTGATACAGATACGCTTTGAGCAGACACTTTGCGGCCGTGGCTAGTCGCGTTGCAAGCGTGCCACGAGATTTCATCGCAGCCTTTCGAGCAAATACCAGGCTACGCTCTGCGCCGCGGCACTCGATGGTTAATCCTGGCTCCAACCGGTCTATCGAAGCCAATTTCACCGGCTGTCCGTGATCGATATACGTGAAGCGTGCTTACAGGACACGGATCATTTTCACGTTCGCGCCAATGACAGTTTACACGCTAGGTCTAGTCTATCCTCTTCCTCTCTATCTATCAGCTGTACCTCCTGAAGGTACCGGTGAAAGATGGACATGGAATTCGAGGATAACGGTGAGGACACTGGGTACAGCTAATATAAAATTTTAAAGACGTAATTCTTCTTAAAATTACGTATTGGGTCAATTACGTAATGCCAAATTTTAACTTCGAGTATTTAGTAGCAACAATTTGTGGTGAAAATGGAGTATATATCGTATGAAGAGGCTAGAAAACAAATGTTATTATATAGACGTTAGGTTTTCCTATCTTATATACAATACTTCATGATTAAAGACGAACAGAGAGAATTGAATTCTCTTTCAAGTATATGTTTGGATTATTATATACATATTATGACGGATGATTTATAATATAAATTTTTGGTTTCCCATCTAGACTTCCTATACTCCATGACCAAAGAAAAGCAGGAAAATGAGTTTCTTATTGTTATGTTTGGACACATATTTCTATTATGTCGAATAGATCATAATATGGTACTAGGTTTTCCATCTAGAAGCCTTTATCTATACTTCATGATCTAAGAAAAATAGAGATATAATATAAATTTTTGGTTTCCCATCTAGACTTCCTATACTCCATGACTAAAGAAAGGCAGGAAAATGAGTTTCTTATTGTTATGTTTGGACACATGTTTCTATTATGTCGAATAGATTATAATATGGTACTAGGTTTTCCATCTAGAAGCCTTTATCTATACTTCATGATCTAAGAAAAATAGAGATATAATATAAATTTTTGGTTTCCCATCTAGACTTCCTATACTCCATGACTAAAGAAAGGCAGGAAAATGAGTTTCTTATTGTTATGTTTGGACACATATTTCTATTATGTCGAATAGATCATAATATGGTACTAGGTTTTCCATCTAGAAGTCTATCTCTATCTCATGGTCAAAGAAGAATAGAGATAGTTAAATTGTTTTATTATTACATGTATATATTATGTCACATGTTTCATAATATAGACGTTAATTATTCCATCTAGAGTCTCTATAGTTCATGACCAAAGAGAAGCAGAGAGTTGAATTTCATGTTGTTATATGTTTGGACATATATGGATGCTAGGTTTTCTCATCTAGAAGCTTTCATATATACTTCATGACCAAAGAGAAACAGAGAGAATTGAATTCCTTTATTATTATATGTTAGAACTATATATATTATGTCGGACGATTCAGAATATAGGTCTTAGTTATTCCATCTAGAGTCTCTATAGTTCATGACCAAAGAGAAACAGAGTTGAGTTTCTTGTTATATGTTTGGACACATATAGATGCTAGGTTTTCTCATCTAGAAGTTTTTACATAATATATACTTCATGACTAAAGAAAAACAGGGTTGAATTCTTTTATTACTATATGCTAGAATTATTATATATAGATGTTTTATCGAATGATTCATAATATAGACGTTAGTTATTCCATCTAGAGTCTCTACAGTTTATGACCAAAGAGAAACAGAGTTGAGTTTCTTGTTATATGTTGGGACATATATAGATGCTAGGTTTTCCCATCTAGAAGCTTTCATATGTACTTCATGACCAAAGAGGAACAGAGAGAATTGAATTCTTTTCTTATTGTTTGTTAGAATTATTATATATATTATATCGGACGATTCATAATATACATTATGATATACGTTAGTTATCCCATCTAGAGTCCTCACAGTTCATGACCAAAGCGAAGCAGAGAGTTGAATTTCTTGTTGATATATATTTGGACAAATATTTCTTTTATGTGAATAGATCATAACATAGATGTTATCTAGTTTCTTATCTAGAAGTCTTTATCTACACTTCATAACCAAAGAAGAATAGAGTTAAATTCTTTTATTATTATGTATATATATTTTATGTTGCACGATTTATAATATAGATCCGAGGTTTCCTATCTAGTTTCCCATCATAGTTCACGGCCAAAGAAATGCGGAAAGTTGAGTTTCTTGTTGTTATATGTTTGGACATATTTCTCTTATATGAAATAAATCATAATATAGATGCTAGCTTTAGCTAGAAAAATGTGTTCCAAATAGAGGGAAGAAAGTCACGAGAAGTCCCTAGATAGGTTAACACGTTAATTGCCACGCACTGGCGCTAGACTTTCCGTTCGAGCCCGGCCGGTCCTCAGGAACTGGCCCAGACTAGGACCAAAAGTTGCTAACTTTTGGTGTTAAATTCTTCGCCATCTTTGGACCTAACGTTTAGGAAATCCTGTTATAACAGTTGGTACAGTATTTTCGAATTTTACGAACACTTCGACCGCCACTGGTACCTCACTTTACGGGTTTGGGCCCGAAAGGAACGGCAAACAAAACGGACTAGGCACTTAACGTATATTTTGCCAATCAAAGTAGATCCCTACATAAATACACTCCTATTACAAATCTCAGCGTAAAGTCTCTCAACCAAACAAATATTCAAAACTAAATTTTCTATTTCTCATCCAAGCCTCGTCCTGGATCCTGCCGAAGTTGCCAGCAATCGGCCACCAGGTGGCTTCCAGAAGGACACCCCATCTATCTCTCGAGTGGGTCGTTTTAAGTTGTGATTTTTGCAATTTATCAGCCGACCCGCGGTGACCAGGATCACGCACGCACCCAACCAGCCTGTGGCTCATTTCCTAAGGGATACAGAGTTTCCGTTCTGCAGCAATTCCAACCAATTTACTATTCATGCTGTTTCGATGTACGCCTAGCCGCGGGCTGTTGCGATACGGGCAACCAATCAAAAACTCTCGTCGAAACAACCGACTGGCCAGCCGTCGGCGCAACAAGCAGAGACCTAGGTTCATCCCCTACAGCGAGGCCGGATTGTTGGAGAGTAGCAGGGAGAGGGTAAAACAGAGAAAGAGAGAGAGAGATAGAGAGAGGCAGAGAAACAGGGAAATAGAAAGCTAGAGGGACAGTGGTAAGAGGGGTTACCCAGAAGGGAAGGGGTGCAGCACTCGTCTGTTGTCGGGTAGGCCGTTTCGTTTGTTGACGTTTCATCCGAGCACCGCAGGTATTTCATCCACAGGCACACGGCGATGTACACTTGGCGCACACCGATGGCGCCACCGTCGCGCGTGCTGAGAAAAGAGCACTTCACTCGCCCCTCAGGCTATAAAAGTAATTATCGCCGGTTGTTAACGATTTAGCGTGCGTGCGCTTTCGAGACCGCGTTTCGACATTGCCCCGGAACATAACCCGCGGATGGCGATATTATGACGAGTGGTATTAACTATGACGGGCATAAAGGAAGGTATTGATGTCGAAGTGGCTTTAGCGTAATCGTTGTGTAACGCGTGCCCGGCCATCAGCCAAACCACCCTTTTGCTGCTCGATACGAGACCAACCACTCTCCTTTTGTTTTACTCCCTCTTTGTTAATTTTCATCGCTGCTTGCAACCTTTGATTTAAATTTGGTTTAAGTTTCCCAAGCTTTTGGTAGCTTTCGATCTGCTTTTCTATCAGAGTCAACGGAATTCTTGGGTATTTCTATGAGACATTAACGCGCTAGAGGTAAATTGTTTGGTAAATTTGTTGGAAAATTTTAGGTGATTACTTGTATCTCTCTATATAACGAGTATAGAGATATAGGTTATGGATTCAACTCTTACAAGGGATAAATTGAAATCTGATATTGAATATTCGATGAGGTAAAACTGTACGCCAATATTTTCTGTTTGTCCTACTTCTTAGTAAACGTGTACAGGGTGTCAAAAAATGTTGCGTCTAGTATAGGTGAATCTGTCAAAAATGATTTGTACAATAATATCCTTGACCAACTTTTTCGAGGACGATATTTTTTTTAACCGTATCGTGTTCTTCTCGTCACAAGGATCAAAATTGACAATGGAGCCATGTGTCGTATCCTGTCCTATATTCTATTCTATCCTATCCTATCCTATCCTATTCGGACAAGAGTCGTTCAGGCGTTACAGTGATTAATTTCACTTTTCCAATTTTTCCAAATTTCTGAACCAAAGCACTTCTTTGAAATTGGTTCTTTCCAATCATTCAAGGAGTGCAGATATTTTTGAGAAAATTAATTAACCTTTATTTTAACAGAATATTGGGACGGAAATATTGTATAATTATATATAATCATTTATTTCAATTATTATTTTTATTATTATTAACTGGAGTATATTCAGATACATATTGTAGATCAATATTTTTAGTAATAAATTAGTAACAATTTTTAGTAAAATTAGTAATTTAAAATTAGTAATTTTTCAATAATAAATTAGTAATTTAGTAATGAATTTTTTAAAATAAAATTCTTTAAAATAATTTTTTTTTATTTTTGTTCTATGGAATTTCTTTATTTTTATTATTATTAACTACAGGATATTCAGATACATATTATAGAACGGTATTTTTAGTAATAAATTAGTAACTTAAAATTAGTAATTTTTCAATAATAAATTAGTAATTTAGTAATGAATTTTTAAAATAAAATTTTTTACAATAAATTTTTGTTGTTTTTGTTCTATGGGATTTCTTTATTTTTATTATTATTAACTACAGAATATTCAGATACATATTATAGAACGGTATTTTTAGTAATAAATTAGTAATTTTAAAATTAGTAATTTTAAATTAGTAATTTTTCAGTAATAAATTTGTTTTTAAGTTTTGTTCCATGAGATTTCTTTATGTCAAAAAGAAGCGTGTAACATGAACTCGTAAATGAAACAAAAGAAGAAATATACTATACGATGAGGTATGAATTTATTTCTCTTTATTTTAGAACCGTGAAGCGACATGTATGTATATTATGTCTGAGGTGTACTTCCATTACACTTGATATAATAAAAATTAGCAGACGGATATCTGTTATTGATTTTGCCACTGTGTTATTGCTATTTTTATACTACCGTACTCTGTTCCTGATAAAATATTTGGAGAATTTTCTTCTGTTTTACATATAGAATACAGAGATTGATATTCCTCTTCTCTTTTATTGAAAATGTTTCAGCAATTCTGTCAAAAATATCTGTATCGTATTTCACCTGTATATATATATATATATATATGCCATGTTTATTAACAGGGAAAAGCATGGAGAAATATTCTCTTTGTGTTTCAGAAAAATATAGGACTGTTTATAGTTCGTAATTTTTAAAACAGTTGAATGGAAAAAAAACACTTCTGAATATGAAAGAAAAACTCGGTTTACTAAAGCTACTGAAAAATTTTGAGAATGTTCAAATATAGCATTAATATTGCAAAATTAAAATACTTCTATTAATTACGTCATATTTGATTAAAAATTTTATTTCTTCTTTCTAATGGGACATTATTAATAAATAAATATATGTAAAAATAAATATATTTTACCTCTGTTTAAACTAAACTATATTTTATACCACGCGAATTATATCTTATTATAAACTATATATTACATTTACTTTATTATTATTATTACTGTTTATTTGATCATATATTATTTGTTAATAAATCCTGTTAAAAATGTATACATGAAAAGGTAATATTTTATTTTTCACAGTGTATTCTTAGAAATATTTTAATTGTAGTTTGTAGCATCCTTTAACGTATATAATAATAATAATTTGCATCAGTATGGACAGTATTTATTGTGTACAAAATATATTTTCAAGAAATATAAAAGCTACAAAAATAAACAATATTAAACTGTTATTTTATAAAGAATTTTATTTATTTTATTTTGTAAGGAATATATTTTATAAAGAATTTTAAGTTAACAAATAAAAATTAATTTTTAAGTTAATGAAAATAAAAATATTTAATTAATACAACATTGTTCTCCCTTTAATTCACGACAAATTTACACTGTCAGATAATTCACCATTTTCTTCCTGTTTTCCAATACATTACTAGATTTACAATGTAAATAGGGCAATATCTAGGCATATCGCACGAATTCTACTATTAATGGAATAACGTAATTAATCGAGATCGAGAAGTCCTCCAACACGTTAACAATTGAACGTTTTCTTTGAAAAGTAAATTGGAGTTGGAGGAACTCGGAAATTTCCAAAGTAAATCTCCTCTGGAACAAAGAAGAACTAAGAAGAGCATTTGCTTCAAGACAGACTTTGCTGCAACTCGATATTTTCGTTGCTTTTATACATATGAACATCGGTCCTCCTATAACACGGTTTCGATAGAACACGATCTAAAAATTACGAAAATTCTATAACACGATTTTCTTGCAATATAATTTGTATAACACACTTGTTTTATGTCATAGCATACTGTTTTGGTGACATAGCAAATCGTTCATCTCGAACACGATAATGCATAGTCACTTTTATAGTAATGCATAATTTATTACCGAAAATTAATTAGGTAGAACTAAAAGTGAGTTTAGTTCGATTAAAAATGAAAGATTATTTCTTTACCTTCTTTTTTATTTTTCAACTCGGATAAAAATTCTGTAGGTATATTATAACAGATTATACGTATAATTTTCTTTTTTTCCTTTTTACGTAATATTGTTCTAAAAATATGAAACCAACGATTAAACTTTTACTGCTTTATTCGTATTTTAAATATAAGTTTGCCCCACTTATACGTACATAATACCTTATTACAACGTTGCGAGAAATTATACCCAGAGTATGAAAACATTCTGAAAGTTTGGGGGCCTATTTAATCCCCCCAAAAAGATTTCCTACTCATACAAAAATTGCTGCACGTAGGACTCATTGTGCTGTACATGCACATAAACCCTCATTGAAATCAAAACTTTTTGATTATACGAATTTTCCAGTAACATAGTGTGCAAATATTTGCACCCCACACAAGTACATTCGTACATTATTAATTTAACTGGCAAATGAAACAATTTTTGATTCGTTTAATTTTGATGATATCACCGTGACACACAGTAAACTAAGATATGTATACATATACACATTTTTATTTCTAAGTTATTACAAAATTAAAAATATTTATATAAACACATTTTTTGAAGTCAATTTACAATATACTATTAATTTAGATATGTATACATATAAATATTTTTAATTCGCAGTTATAACAAAATGAAAAATTTATATATAAACACTTTCTAAAGTCAATTAATAACACACTGTTAATTTAGATATGTATACATATAAATATTTTTAATTCGAAGTCATTACAAAATTTAAAAAATTTATATAAAAACACTTTTTGAAGTTAATTTATTCCCAGATATGTATACATATAAATATTTTTAATCCGGAGTTATAACAAAATTAAAAAAATTTATATAACAACATTTTCTAAAGTCAATTAACAACACACTATTAATTTAGATATGTATACATATAAATATTTTTGATTCGAAGATATAATAAAATTAAAAAAATTTATATAAAAACACTTTTTGAAGTCAATTTCTTCCCAGATATGTATACATATAAATATTTTTAATTCGAAGTCATTACAAAATTAAAAAAATTGATAAAAAAACACTTTCTGAAGTCAATTTATTCCCAAATGTGCATACATATAAATATTTGTAATTTGAAGTTATTACAAAATTACAAAAATTGATATAACAACACTTTCTAAAGTCAATTAACAACATTCTATTAATTTAGATATGTATACATATAAATATTTTTAATTCGAAGATATAGCAAAATTAAAAAATTTATATAAAAACACTTTTTAAAGTCAATTTATTCCCAGTCTTTTATAATATTCGTCACAGCGGTGAAGTGTAATTAAAATTATTTCGCTGGAAGATAAAATAAAATATTTCTCTTTAAAGGTATATTTCTCGTTAATACTTCTTTTTCCATTTAACAAGCTTTCGACAGAGCACGGACTGGGTTGATGGCGTTATAAGATGGCCGACAGCATCGCTTCGGAGAGTACCGTTTAAAATACAAGGGATGCTGAAGAGCGACTGAAATTCTCGGGAACGCTGTGACCTAATCTTTTTCCATCCTGGACGTACACGCGTCTAGAGCGTAGCAACAGCAAAAAGAACCGCTGACTCAGCGACCTCTGCTGACCGTCGCACAGGTGTCAAGCTTGGGACAGGTCAGCGAAGACGTGCGAGTAGGAGGTTCGATTATGCGACTGAGAGGGGGTAATGGGACGTTCGAAATTACGCTTTGGTACCACGATATCTCGGAAGAAGACGCATTAGGGTGAAACAAAAAGCGGTTTAAAAGCGACGGTTTTATATTATGGACTATGTTATTGTCTATACTCTGTCCAAAAAGACGAGATATCAATGTTTGCATTAACTCTTTGACTGTTATTACAATCTACCAATTGTTATAACAGGAATGTTAGATCCAAACGTTAGGTACAAAGATGGCGAAGAATTTAATACCAAAAGTTAGCACCTTTTGGTCCTAATCTGGGGCAGTCCCTGAGCACTGGTCGGGCCCAAACGGAAAATCTAGCGTCAGTGCGTGGCACTTAACGTGTTAACCGATCTGGGGACATCTAGTGACTTTTTACTCCTCTAATTTGAACGCATTTTGACGTATTTCTCTGGCGTGGGAGTGCGCATGGAAATTGGCAATGGTGGGGAGTTTCCAGCGGGCCCACAGTGCATCACGTGGTGGGCCCTTGCCTGCCTATCATGCCTCACGGGTCTTTTGAAACAGCATAGGATTTATGGAAATTAACTAAACCCGAAGGGTTTGTTTTCAAGTCAAAACATATCTTCCATAATTATTACACGAAATAATCGTTATTGCATATAAACATGATCAACTAAATATTGCCCTATATATAATTATTAAAACGAATAAAGGAATTTATTAGAAGAAAATAAAATTTCCCCAAAAAGGTTAATGCTTATTTGGGGAAACGTAATTTTCGTCCACGACGAAAAGTATAATTTCTAAAGAATTTAGGTCCAGCGAACCGAATACGATACTAACCAAATATTCTTACTACGACTAAATATTCAAAGTTTCTATTTAGCGAGAAAGTTCAAGAACGGTGCGTAATTTAATATTAAGCGTGCTGGAGCACTTTCTAAGTAGTCGCCAACTTCTCGGATTCCGTCTGAACTCGGTTCTACCTTCGATCCTGAGAAAAGCGTCGACAACTGCCTTGTAATAGAAGCTCGATGCACAGTATCGTGTTAAAGTTTGCACTGCGATAAAGGAGACCCCATGCACGTAAACACAGATCTGTATGTGGATGCACGGCAAGAAAAAAGGGAGGAAAAAAATGTGGAAAAAAGAAAGGGAGAAAAAATGTTGAAGCAAACGCGAGTAATGAATAATGATCGAGGTAGGAGTTTACCGAATGTCAAGTGTGTTTGCTTCGTACATACGATTATTATTATAGCTCGATATTAAGCAAGATAAGTTTAAACCTGTGCATAATTTAAGAAAGTAACACTTTTGAACAAATTTTCACGTAAATTGAAAAGTTTTATTTGCAAATTTTATAGCGCGAATAATTGCGAATGTTTCAATGGGAAAATAGTATCAAACGAAAGAATTAATATACGAGATACACAATTTTTGAAATTAAATATGAAAGTCTTAGAAACAATATCTACTTTTGGAAAAAGATAATATTATGGTACGTATGAAATTACACTGTAAAGATATATTATATTTGTTTAAAAAGTAATCAAGAATACAAAATTAGTGATAAATATAAGAAATCCCTAATAAATCCATTTGTAATTACAAAATTACGAAAAATTTAACCACAATTATATATCTGTATCACCAAATTCCAAATTCAAATGCAATTCATTCGACATGCATCTGCCTAGTGAAAAATATAATAAATCCACCATAGATACATCTCTCATAAAAAATCACTAGAAACTTAATCAACACCATATTCCTACTCTCCCAAATTCAAGTACAATTCATTATACATACATACGTAAGATTACCTTGATATCTAAAAAATAGAGGACGAAAAAGATTCAAAAAATTTCATACGAAACCTCCTTTTGTACAGGCAATAAATAAATTTATTTCCAATGGTCACTCTTATCGACTCACCCGTTATAACTGCCTCTAAAATAACAAATATAAATGCTCCGCGTAAACTTTTCGTTCATTTCTTTTATCTCGTCACGTTGGACAGACTTTAGATCAGTGCACAAAGGATCAGTGGAATCTAGAGTCCCCTAACGACGGTTCCACCTATCGCAGCGCCATCTACGAGGCTATCGCGGGCGTTCGACAGTGGCCGCACTGAAGCATAAGAAGGCAGGGGATTGGAACGGCGTAACCTCCGTGCGCGTGGGCTTCTGCGCACTTTAGTGCCGGCAAGCACGCCGCCAATTTCCAACACGGCTCGACACTTAACCCTAGCAAACGGACTGGTCCCGCTTATTCGGTGCCGTCACGTCGGCTCTACGTCACCGTTGATGGACCGGTCTTCCGGTGCGTTAATGTTGCGTTAATGTTGCGTTAAGCCTACGTTCGCAAATCCATTCGCGCTGTGTGCTATACGCGCTATTAGACGTATATCGGCGGGGAAAATTGATCGAACGAATTGTCGTTAATTTCGCACCGGCCTTACGTGTATTCGTTGCTCTGTACTCGGGCCTTGATAGGCGTTCGCGTTCAGGCTTGGGTGTAGGTAACTGGCCACGCGATCCGGTCAAAGAAACGCGTCAGGGTGGAAGAAAGACGGGTTAATTACGTGTCGTTATTTATGGCCTATGAGGAAGAAATTCATTTTTTTTTTTAACCTTGTTTATGGTGCTCGTGTTCTTTCTTATTCGTTTTCTTCAGGCTCTTATTCGACTCTTTGGCCTGCTCGCGTGCAATTTTGTGCATGTTGTGAAATTTAGTAACACGTTTTATGGTATAGTTAGGGTGTTACGTCGGTTGTTTCGTGGAAGAGTTGTGAGTGAATAGTTTCTGTAAGGCCTTCTGTGGAATTAAATTTTTATTTTTCTTTTCTAACGTATAGCGATGGTATTTTATTTATTTTAAGAGTAGCGTATTTTTTATTTTTATTTTGAAAAGTAACTAATTTCTTGATAACTTAGTTAACTTAATAACTTAAATATTATTAATTACTGAACTTATAGTTCATAATATATACAGTTCTTAAGGAATTTTTTGAAAATGAATATTTTTCAAAGTGATAACGAATACGAGTATTATTTTGACCTTTTCTTTCACATTTTACATTTTCATCGTGAATTTTGGATTATTCGTGTTTATATTTGTGTATGTTAATATTTGCTAATATAAGCTATCATAATATCGATTCAATTGCGAACTGGATGAATCGTGAATGGGATGCAAATATTTGAATTAACAAGCAGAATGGAATTTTAACTATAAATTGTAGGTAAAGTAAACTAAAATATTTAATTACGAATTATAAATTTTGCAGCATGTTATGCAACACAACTCATCGATCGTGTGTCCCGTGTTGAATTTTGGATAACGAATGTTAATTTTGAATTTACAGATGAAATATCGATTAAAGCAAAGTAACCGTAGAAAATTAGTGACTTCCACTGCAATTACTGTATTTCTGCTATAATTTTCATCGCATCAAGTATTTGTACAGAAAAAGCTCATTACGCCGCGTAGTAATGTACCGAAACAGGAATGATCCTGGATTACGACGTTAAGTGCGTTTGACAAATCATGACATGACGAACTATAATAGTGGAATAATAGAATATATGATATCATCAGGCATATTAAACGCGATTAAGATAATAATTGTATCAACTGTACTGGCGTGGGATATAGCATTACGAGTGATATAGTATTGTTAGGAGATTGTACAATGGTTTCCATAACGGAAGT
>NW_016907938.1:399685-404879 GCF_001483705.2 Eufriesea mexicana | reverse complement strand
TCCACTCGACAGACAACATCCCACTCTATCAGGAAAGGTGGAAAATTTCAAGGCCGCACGCGTAGTCTAGCATAGCGAAAACCGAAAAGTCAAAATCGACGGACGACCTGTCACACGCCCGCACTTCCGGCACTATTGCTCGAAAAAAAATCGTCGAAATCGGAAAAAGATCACTCCACTCGATAGAGAACATCCTACTTTAACAGAATAGGTGAAAATTTCCGAGGCCACGCTCGGTGTCTAGGATAGCGAAAACCGAATGTTTAAATGCGTGAAAGGAACTTTTACCTACTCGCATTTGGGGCATTATATTTCTAAAAGGAATCGTCGAAATCGGAAAAGAATTTGTGTACTCGATAGAGATCATCCTACTCTAATAGGATAGTTGAGAATTTTCTAAGTCATACTAGAAATCTAGGATAGCGAAACCATAATATATAAATGCGTAACACGCTCTCCACCCATCCGCAACCATTTGTACTTCCATCACTATATTTGGCAATTGAATCGTGGAAATCGAAGAAGAATTCGGAAAACCTCGAAAATACTGCCTATTCTGAGCAATGTTGACCAAATTTCCCTATAAATAATCGAAGTCTACAATCTACAATCGATGATATGTGCCTATGCTGTCGTGTTATAAGCGTTGCACTCACGCCACTGTTTTCCGCATCTGTAACATTTTACGATTTACACTCACACCACTTCCTTTCGCACATGTTTCGTTACATGTTTCTCGCTATGTAACTTCACTTCTTTGCACGTGTGGTATATTACCACCGAACACATTTTCACAGTTAGATATCCTGATCTTGATAAATTTGTCACAATTTCCTTAATGTTTTGTTGTATGCATTGGTAAATATTTCGAGAATGTTGCAAACGTAACCTACATTTCTTACATTCCGAAATAACAACACAAACTGAGCATTATTATTATTGAATAAATATTTCACTGATTGCAACATTTAAAACGCCTATGAATAATAACGCGACTTCACGAAACGTTTCGTCGAGACATAGAAAGCTTCATTTTAACGCACGAAAATATTCCGCCATGTGTTAACGGTTTATTTGATTCGGCATCGACTAGAAGTTGTCAGCGATTGGACAAGTTATGCGTTTTTGTCGCGGGAAGATATTGCATTTATGAAAGAGCCACGTGCTAAAGTATTGATGTAGAATATCATTTACATTTATTAATGCAAATTCACATATGTTTTTGTTACAAAAATGCCAAATTAAAAAATACTTAATTTCCACTACAGAAATTTACTATTTAATGCTTAATTTTTTAGAAAATTAATAAAAGTAATTATAGAATTGATAGTGAAAGTATAACATATAGTAATATATAATGTATATATATATTACTTACAACATTTTATACATGAACATTATAACCACCTTTAATGAACATACTTCTTGAGATCATTAGGTTCTAATATATAAGTGATTAAAATTACTTTTTCAATGAAACCATTTAGTCAGGCCTATCCAGAGAAAGTATATATTACTTAGTTATAATAAGGCTACAAATATTGTTTTCATTGCTAATAAGATGGGTTTTCATTCAGTTTTAAGTATACTTATGACAAATGTAAAATGTTATTGTTAAAATTAGAATTGATTAAATAGCTCTTTTAATAAAGTATTTTACCTAACTTATGCTATAACGGGTGGGAGAAATAAGACAATAAAACAATATAAATAACTATCATACATTCTCTTCCCTCCTTCTTGTTCTCTTAACACCCTTATAAAGCTTTTTACATCCATTAACAAATTTGGGCTATTCAGTGGTTTTAGACAATTAGCATTCGTTTCTTTATCTGGCATATAACAAATTTGCAAGTTCTTAGTTTTCACTACATCTCTTATATAACAACATTTTTCTATGTAAGAGCTTAGATTTAATTTTCTACATTTATCACAAGCTTTTTCATCTCCTGTTCCAGTAGGACTTCATATATCAGTCTATATATTCGCACAACACATTTCATTAGATGCTATTCCTTTTCCAAATTCAAGACAATACACACCCTCATATATCTTAATATCCCCTTCAATTCATTCATGTCTATTTTATGGTCCTGTTTAAACTATGACAATCCTACTGCAATTGAAATTTCTGGCCAGACATAAGTATTCAAATACATGAGTTTCCCTAATAATTCTTGATATTGGTTTATCTTGCACCTTTTGCTGTTTCAATGGTTATTCATACTAACATTCACATCCATTGGAATTAAAACTGTATTGCATTTTCTCATTCTATAGGATTCCAACAATTTTTCTACGTAGTTCTTTAAATGGATATGGTTTTTTCCATTGTTCTGTTCCATTTGCATTCCCAAAACTGTTCTAGCTTCTCCCAATAATTTCAATATCCATTTTTTGTTCTGTTGCCTCCATGGCTTTTCTTTCATATTCTTTTTGGCTTACTATTATGTCCATGCCATCTAGGTGTACTCTACGTTATAGAAATCTATGATTTTTCACTTTGCAAAATAAACATGGATTCTCCTTTGACTGATGTAATCCTTTTTTGATTAATACATCAGTAAGATATTTGTCCCAACACTTTTCTGCTTGTTTTAATCCATAAATCCAGCAATTTCTAATTTATCATTCTTCTTATGTCTTTTCTTGTCTTCGTTCTTCAATATCTGAGCCCAATTCATTGTTTTATTGAATTGCACATCATAGTCATTCCTTACATGATTCTTTCCTGGTCAGTATGTTCTGTATGTTATATTTGGTACATGTCCAAAAAACATTTCTTTGTAAGTTTGTGGTCCAAATTAGTGTACTAAACACCCATTATTCAACCCATAGGCAATGCTACAATATCTTTTCATATACCTTATGTTTGGCTTTCCCTCCTGTGAAACCTCATAAGGAATTCTTTAATGGTCAGTTAACTTTATTCAAATTTTTATATGGACAACTGCATTTCCTACTTCTGCCCAAAAACACATTGGCAAATCTGAATTCATTACAAGTGCACTTGTCTTCTCTGTGGTGGATTTGTTCTTCCTCCTAGCAACTCCATTGCACTGCGGTATCTTGGCTGGAATCAAATCATGTTTTATTTCCTTTTGATTTAAACAAATCTGGAATTCTTCTCTCACAAACTCACCTCCATTGTCTAAACATATAAGTACTTTTCTACTTCTCGACTGATTGATTTTCTTCCAATGTTACCAATATTTTTATCTCTTCAGATATCTGACCCTTTTTCTATATACCTCAGCTGCATTATTTTGAAACTTAACACATTAGCGATGACCACTGACTTCGACCACTGATATAAATATTTATTCAGATCAGGAATATGTATTTTCTCACTGTATTCTCTACATCTTGTTGTTACAAGAAATGGTCACATAAAGTAATTTCATTCCCTTTTTATCTGTCAAACATATCTTTCTTTCTCAATCTTTATTTCACCACCAAATATTTCTGTCTTGTGTATCATATGGCTAGTGATATGTTTAGAATCCAATAGACATATCATACCTTATATATTTCTATTACTGCTTCAATTTTTTCTTGTTGTAAAAAATAATTCTGGGCATCTAATGACTCTACGCAGGAAATATTCCACGAGTCCAATATTTTTCTCCTGTTGTATTTGCCTGTTTATCTCAACAGAATATATTATTTCAACAGAAGTATTTTTACAACCAGGCTCTGATATCACTAATGAAAGATAGAAAAAGAATGGCTTACATCTTATACTATTTAATTACAATTGAAGCTTATGTTAATACAAAGACTTACGTTCATTTGCATGATGCAGGCACACCTCCATGGACACAACATGCTTTCTGCATTTCTTTATAATCTTTTACTCCCTTCCCATACACTCCTCCGATCGCGAAAACAATCATAACCAAATTACTCAATTTTTGTGATTAATTTATGAACTTTTATAATTGCATCGTACAGGCGCATTCTTGACAAACTTGTCATTAATAACTATCTCTTATGCAACTAATTTATGAATAATATTTACGCATTATAAAAACAATATCCTTAGCAATATTCCCATATAATTTTTGTTTATATTATACTTCCAGCTTTGCTCATAATCACATATTTTGACTGACAATCGTTTCGGCTGTTATCAAATGACGTACGCTTTCAAATAATTATTAATAACAATCTAATTAGTCACAAATTATTACCGAAAACAACATGAGAATGTTGTCCAAGGTTCCAGCTTTGCGATGCAGCTATAAAAGTTTATAAGATAGTTATAAAAACTTGGAAGTTTGCGATTTTTCACTGCTGCGTCCTCTCTGTTTTTTTCTAACCGCTTGCTGCCATTTTCCATCACCTGATAAGGTTTCGACGACCTCCTCGTGCATTCTCTATTCCTGTTACTTTTTTGAGGTTCGCGTTAAAAATTACAAGGACAGAAATCAAAGAAATTGATGCCATTTTCCAAGTCTTTGCGTCTATAGATTTCGAAGCGTTGGCATGAAACTTTCTGCCAATTTTTCCATTTTCTATTAGGCGAACATAACATTAAAGAAGCTAACATACTGACAAAATTCTGGTCGAGACTTTTGCCAATTTTGCAAATTTGTATTAGGCGAACATAACATGAAAAGAGATCGTTTGTCGACTGATTCCAAGAAATGACGTCATTTCCAAGAATTGAATGGACAATACTTTTACTTCTTTTGCACGTATTCGATTAACAAATTTACGATTTTCTAATAACAGAACACAATATTAAAGGAGGTTGCAAACTAACAGAATCTTTTCAGTCCTCTATGTTCAGAAATATAATAATGAAATATCTAATGCATGTGGAGATATTGAAATATGTATTCGCACGAGTATACATAGCCGACTCATTGCAGATTTTAATTATTTTATTTATTCCGAGCATAATGATAAATTTTTATATTCCACTTACCTTATAATATTCACCTTACGATACTTACCTTACAATACTTACTTTATAATACTTACCATGTTCATCTTAATATACAATGCATATTACTTCAACAGATATTGCCCACTCTTAATTTTCAAAGTTCGAAGGGAACATTGAAAATTTACAGGAGATAGGAAATATCTTAAACTTTGTGCGTAGCTCTTAGCTTGGTATCACCAATTACCAGGTCTCACCACGAGGAGGTGGCTACGCATCGAGACCCACATGCGCCCTAGTGGC
>NW_016907938.1:385168-399367 GCF_001483705.2 Eufriesea mexicana | reverse complement strand
CCACCCAGCCACCACAGACCCTGCCATGACTTACTCGCGAACGAGAGCGATCGACGAACCAACGAAACACCCAAAATCAAGCCGAGGGTCCCTAGCGAAGCCCTGTAGCCGGTCACGCAGGCCCCTGCCACATGGGGGAGAAATTAATCATCCCATGGGGTCTGACCGTAGGCCCATATGCAATGTCCGGCTACAGGACCCATACCCCGGTCGTGCACGCGCTGGTGCCCAGGACGACTAAGGCCGACAGACCCTCGAATTGACCCAGGTGAGTGTCAGCCCGCCGACCGCCCTAGAACCGATGCGTGACAAGGGTGGCAGTGGCGAGGGTGAGTGTTGGAACGAATCATTTGGATGACTTACGAAACACGCAGTTATCGAGTACGCGAGAGTACGTCGCGGAGGCTAGCCGATACTTAAGAACAATCGCGATTATCGCGAGAACAATTATGTTCTATTGGGTAAACGAGGGGGATAAGGGAAAGAAAATATGAAATGTATATATTCGCTCTAAGTTAGGTGGCTTACCTTTGAACGAATAGCGCGCACATGAGACTTAGTCTAAGAATCTATCTTATGACAACTTATAACTACTTAGATCTTGTAATGAAGTCACGAGGAGACCTGAGACTCTTGAGAAACCTAAAAGCTAAAACAGAATATATTATTGTTAATATAAACCTGTAAAGAAACATATTAGTAAGAGGAAAGACAATAAAAACGAAACGAATATGAACCACAATGATAAATGAAATAGATGGCACAACCCAACGATGAGACATAAGAGACTCAACAATGAGATATAAGTAACCTAATGATTAGATATAAATAACCCAACGATGAGATATAAATAACCCAACGATGAGATATAAGCAACCCAACGATGAGACATAAAGAAACCAACGACGAAACACTCGAATATTATACGAAATATTCGAATGTCCAAATATAAATGAATATAAATCAAAAATAGTATCTGAAATAAAGAAAAATAATTAAAACCTGTAAAAAGAAAAAATAATTAAAGCCTGAAAGAAAAAAATAATTAATATCTGAAAATAAAACAAAAATTATTAGTAAATTGTTTAATGGGGTGGGATGAGGATGGGGTAGCCAGCCCCATCCTCATTTCGAACCCCCACCCCTCGCACACAACGAAAAGTTAGATGTTCGACTTCCGAAGTCGAACCGACAAATGAGTTGTTCTCCGTCGCGTCGCCCTTTATATAGCCGCCGATCGGCCGAATCCCCCCACTCCGATCTGAAATTTCTGAACTTTACCGATTCCATTATTTATTATTTTTCCGCTTTAATTACCAATAATTTATTAATTTTTTCACTTTTATTACAAATATACGTTGCGAGCAATTTGTTAATAACATTATTAATTTGTTATAAACAAGTAGTATAATAATTTATAAACTTATTACAAATTATACGAATACATTTTGTCGTAAGTACGCCGCAAGATCTAATAAGAGCCAATAATTTTTTAATTTCTTCACTTTTATTATAAATTTACGTTATTAACAATTTGTTACTAACAATATTAATTTGTTATTAACA
Organism: Eufriesea mexicana; assembly: GCF_001483705.2. Classification (NCBI taxonomy): domain Eukaryota; kingdom Metazoa; phylum Arthropoda; class Insecta; order Hymenoptera; family Apidae; genus Eufriesea; species Eufriesea mexicana. The sequence continues at coordinate 397,801 of NW_016907938.1, read as the reverse complement.
ATAATTGTAATAATTCGTTAACTTTATTTCTGCTTTTGGAATATAAATTTCCATGATGAATTTATATTAAATATTTTTGTGCCTTTAACAATTTATTATTCACAATTTCAATTTGTTATTAACGACAAATTTGATAATTTATACATTTCATATAAACCGTAACTGCATTTGCCCTTGCACAAGATAAATTCCCATGATACATATATGCATGTGAAAATATTTTCATTTCGGTGTTGCATCGGGATTTGGAATTTTCGAACGTGGTAACAGAGCATGAAAAAATTATTTTCCGTAGAATGAGAAATTCGTGTATCAAAATTGGCTATCGTTGTTAATTATCTCTTATTTTATAATTTAACCTTATCCTTCTCAAGACTACTCCAAGACTAACTCCAATTCATCACCCAATTTAAAGTTTCAACAAAATTTACGAATTCTCAGCGTTACATTCCTCTTTCATCCAAAATCCTGGTATACATAATTTCAAGAAAAACGAGGGAACAAAGCCCCAAAAACCACATTTTTTAAAGAAAACCCACAGCAACACCACCCTGCGAATTTCAAGAATTCCAAAATGTCTTCCAACCCCATAATTTCTAATCATCAGAAATTAATCAACCACCAAAGAATCTCAACAGAAACCTCGAATAGCATACAAATCCTGTACTTGGACTATATCTGGAAGTGGAAAATCCACGAGTCGACAACTGGAGCCATTTTCCCTGCAGAAGCACCATCCGCTTACCACGCGGGGGCTCAGCGACGAGAGGGTGGTGGGCAGGGGTGGGTCGATCAGGTGGAAAGCGGAAAAACAGCGGCCGCCAGCGATCGCGTCACCTGCTCGATTCCCTCCGCAACAATTGCTGACGCAGATCGGTAATTGAGAGGATCGGCATAATTGCATTTACCGGGCTGCAGTGGCGTGGAGCACGTACGAACTGTCCCGCGTCCTGGAATACCAATGAACGTGTCCTCGTTACCGGGAATATACGCGGACCAACCGACGGAATGTAAGTAAAGAGCAAGAGGAGAAGAAGAATAAGAAGAGCAGGGCGCAGGGACCGAAAGGGCAAAGAAAGGAGGAAGCTGAACGTATTACGCGACGCAGCACTTTTATCCTCCGTAAATGGCATTACGGAAATCTTCTTCCCTTGGAGAATAAAATTCTAGCGGTTCGCGGCGCCGGAAACGGTTGAATTTCATTTCGAAACGGTATGAATATCTAACTCTCCCGTTGCCACGGAGCGTTAGAACGCAACCTTTGTTCCACCAGCGATCGTAGATCGCGGTCGTCCTTTTTCCCTTCGCGAATTTCTTCCCTTCGACCGGAATCCCCGATCGCGTTGCACCCTCGTTCGCGGGAAGTCGCGTGGTTTTCCTGCGTGGCACGCGGCTCGTGCAACATTTTGCATGAATTTGCAAAAATTACGAGCCGTTTCGCGCAAGGAACGGAAATTCCTTCGGAGTTTGATGGAAATTTAATTATCCCGTGAAACGAGCGAGGCGCAAACCCGGCAATTACTCGGTTCGTAAATTCCAACGAATAACTTTGTTTTTACGTTAGACAACGGCCGCGTTCGGCTTCCATCGCGTTTTTCCGAAAACGTTTCCGGTGGACGTTTAACCGAGCCGGCCGGGGGTTGGCGGAACGATATAACGCGATATTCCCGTGCGAAAGCTCTCGAACGGAACAAGTTGCGACGAAAAATGAAAGGTCTAACCGCATCAAAAATGGCAGCCGCCGGTGCTCGCACCTTCGCGGTAATCCAATTTACCCCGAAACTGTTATGCATCTCGCGTACCGTGGGGCCTCGAGTTTTCAGCGCTTTGAGTTACGGCGCCGCTGAAGGCTCGGCGCGGAAAAGAGCAGCGAAAAAGCGAAACATTATCGCATCAAAAAACGCTTCCGTGGAAAAAAATGTCTCGTCAAAGAGGTCGCGAAATCAAAGGGGTAAACACTCGCCGATCGCGCGGAAATCGTAATACCAGCGACGACACCCCCTGTCGGGGGGTGATTTGCACGTGTTTGTGCACGGGTCGACGTAACCGATTCGGTGGACTCGAAATTTCGCCTGTTTCGCGGATACCGGCCGGATCGAGATATTTTTAAATGAAACACCGTGCACGCGGCCATAGAAATGCCGAACCCTAGTTCAAAGGGGCGGCCATGCATCGATCCGCGGCCGCGTGTAACTCGCCTGGAGACCAATTAAAATTCCTTTCGAGCTTGCCTCTCCTCGCGCCCCGATTTTACCCCCTTTCTTTTTCCCCCTTTTTGCGGCTAAACTTCGCTAATTATTTCCGGCGACGGAGACTCGCTCGTTTAGTCACCCTACCAACGCTCCACGCTCGATTCTTCCCGCCATGGCTAATATTCGCCAACGTATGACAACGTGTTCAACGCGGTTAAACGGATGAATCCACTTTTTGCCCCTTTTTCCTCGAATTTAGTCGAGGATGGCAGTTCGAAGTATGGTGTTGGTCGATTCAAGCTTCTACAAATGTGACGAGACTTTTTTAGAATCAAAGCTTGGATTCTAATACGGTCATTAAATACGTGACAGCCAGGACACTGTCAGAAGTTCTCTCGAATCGACGGAAAAACCAATTTTCTCGGTACACTCTTACTCACCCCCTAATCCTATACTTCGCGTCGGAATTCTTTCCATTTGGCGAGCACTCGACCAAACACTCGCTAAAATTACAAGCAACTCCATTAGCATTTCTCCTTATCTTTCTGCAAACACCAGACACCGAAGTCAGACGTTAACTCGGCTAACTCCTGAAATCCCCACGCTTGCACGGGCCTTAACCGAAACTTCCTGCACGTTTCCAAAGCGAACAGTCGAAGTGAGTCCTTGAAAACCCCATTAGCGCATTTTCCTGCCGGGAACAGGTTCCGACTAAATCAGCCTGACGCGTGACGGAACTGCCAAAAAGTCTCCGCTCGGAGCACCCTTCTTCCGGGGATAATTATATTTCCCGTTCGCAAACTACACGGCCGGCAGATTTATCGTCTTCTATTTCTCATAATCACCCTCACGTCGTTACGTCTCATCTTGTTTGCCGATTTACCTGTTTCAGCAACTTCGCCGGCGTGCAAACTTTCGCCCCGTGCTTTCTTCCGTTTCCGCGCAACAAACAGGGGGCGGAATGGCGCGAGCCAGGGCCAGCCACGAGGCCATTGGCCGAAAGTTCGTCGTGCAAACTCAGGTGGCGCAGCGTGGTTGGTTAATAAGATTCGCGAGAAGTTCGCCGAAGAAGAGGAGCAAGAAGTATCGATGCAAGGAACTCGGTTTACGGGGGTTGGGATTAAGAGCGTGGAAACCTTAAGTGGAAGGGCCCCGTTGCTGGTTAGAGTTACGCTTGCGCTTTCGAATTAAGTTACGCCCATGGTAATATACTATAATTGTATTTTAGAAGAAAACCAAGTCGATGGTGGAGAATGGTTTACGAAAGGGTCTGGTAGTTTGCGAAAAGAACAAAATTTTATGCGGAGGCATATGAAATAGAACCGGGCGTTTCGTTCACTTCTGTCAATGGCAAAAAGTCAATTTTGAGAATTGAGACGAGTATTATACGAGAAAATATTGATTTAAAAAATTATTCGAGTTAAAGGGAAGCGAAATATTCGGAGGGAATCGAAGAATCCAATTTAATTCTACTCTCTGGGTCTTGGTAAGGGATTTTTACCCCATTTTGTGCCAAATTTTATAGAATTTTTTAATTTTTTTCTGGTATAACGCGTTGACTGTCAATTACGAGTTATCACGTACTTACTTGATACTCGAATTTTCCATATATTAGTCAGGAATAATTATAGAAGGAACTATATTGGATACGATTAATAACAAAATGTCTGACCTGCAATGTGTCAAGAATATTACCACAACTCTTCCTGTAACGTGTGTAATCCAAAGAAATATCTGTAGAATATAAAATACATAATATTCGATAAAGCCTGGATTTTTCAAAACCTTGGAATTTCTGCTCGAATTCACAGGATCCATTACGACAGTCAACGCGATAACAAAATGGTTTTCGTTGCCCCATTTTATTTTGGAACTAACGTAACCTGAAGCACCTATCTATCCCGGAAACGAGATCCACATTGCTCCAGAATTAGCTCGCGAGTCTTCCAGGTGCAATTACAATGCGAATCTCATCCAAGCTGGTCTGCACCGCCATTCTCGTAATCCCCTGCGCAAAAAGTAGATCATCAGAGACGATCTATTTCCCAAATCTTCTGAACGATTACCCTCTGCCTTATCCTCGGACAGCTTTCAACGCGATGCTCTCCCCTCTCTCGCGATACCACTTTCTCCCGATTCCAGGACCGGCTAATCGATCCTTCCTCGTCCACCGATCATTCGATCTTCTCTTTTTTCTTCCCGGTGCTCGATGAGGGCAGCCGTGGAACACGCGCTGGATACGTTGATCGATCCTCTGGAAGTTTAATCGAGGCTGAGAGACGCGGCAGCTCGAAACCCAGTCCCGGCCATTTCTTGTATTTGTCAAATAACTCCGGGGCCAGATCAAACACACGCTGTCTCGGCGCTTGTTATTCCGCCGGTGACAAGCCACTTCATCTTGCGCGGGAATCGAGCATCGTCTGGGCGCTTCGTCGCGCGATTAATGGCGAATGGAAATTCAGCCGTAGCCTCGATGTAATTCTAACTGCAAGGACGCAGTCATCGGGGCCCGCGGTATTTATTGGATGCAAATCAGACGAGACACGGCTCCTCCGGCCGTCCTCCGAGGGACTAGCCTGTTAACACGGGACTCGCTGTTAACGGCCACAGCTTCGCGGCGTTCAGGGGGTGCGAACCGGTGCAACATCTTCGAATCTCGCAAGGGTTTGTTGGCTGCTTGGATTAAAATTGGTCTCGCGCAGATGTAGACTTCGGTTTGGTTACGAATCTGAAAGAAAAATTGGAGAATTGCTTAGTTTAAAATTGTCAAATCGTTTCGTTCAGTCGATGATGATGGTACAGATTTGGATTGCATTGAAAAATCTGAAAGGAATTATAGAAAATTTTTAGACTGAACGTCAATAATTTGTTAACAATTATATAATTTTATGGAGGTTTTATGGATTTTGATTTGGAGAAGAAGGAAAAGAGAAGAGATATGGTATTGAATATTGAGAATCCTTAAGAATTATATATTGTAGATTAGAAAACAAATACACGTTAGGAAAACAAGGGCTAGCAAACAAACACAGTGCTTCACATATTCAGTGAGACAGTAATTTTAATTAAGAAAGTTTATTAAAATTTTAAAAAATTTTTAAAGTTTTAGAATGAAAATAATTAAGAAAGAAAATAAGGGATACTATATATACTATACACTACTATAAAATAAGGGTTAATTTATATAGATACATTTTCAGTCCGATGTCACAATGTACGAATAAAGAAAATAAGGGATGCTATACTATATATACTATATACTATTATAAAATAAGGGATAATTTATACAGATACACTTTTAGTTTAAAGTCTGAAAAAAAGTTTCGACCCTTTACGTCCATATACAGCGAAGAATGGCGCGAAACTGACAGGCTAGAGCCAGGAAAGAACAAACGCTTGACCCCTTACAGCTGTCAACTGTTTTATATCGGCTCCAAACATCAGATACGCTTTGGACAAAAGTGACAATGTATAACGTTGTCTTTCAACATTACACAAAAATTATAGGAAACGAGAATAATTCAGGATGGTAATCAAAGACGAAGTGTCTCTTATAATTGTTTTAACGCTTGGAGCTCCTCGCGGTTAAGAGCTGAGACAATCGGTGATAAATCTTAACGAGACTCGACGTTTATCTCCATAGTGATTGATTAGAAGCATGCATCTGCAGATAGTAAAATAGTATCGTACCTGCGAGCGATAATATTTAAAAGAGCGAACATAAAATACAAAACTCGTAAAAAATTATTACCAGGAACTCCACTAAATCATTAATAACGAATTATCAATCATTCATCGAACAATTGCTCGCTATGAAGAAAAAGATCGCTAAACGTCCAATATGTCATTCGTACCAAATTAATTATCGCGCGAATCGCAACGACGACATCCATCACTGACAAGAAACAAAATGTCCCTAGTGTCGAACCTTGGAAACGATCCCTGGTCACTTTGACAGGCGTTAGAAAAGGGAAACAGCTGAAAAGTCAACAGAATCGTGGATTGTCACCGAGCAAGTCCCACGAGTTGAATTCGTCCAACGATGTTCAATTGGCCAACAGCTATAAACGCCGTCGTAAACGCGAAGGTAATTGAGTTTTCATCAGAGACGAGAATTTCGTTTCGCAACTATCATTACGACGACCCCTGCAACGCGAAAGGCAAACCGGTCATTTTTCGACAGCCCCGGCTCTCACCCGTGTCCCTCAGCTTCGACCGATTGTCCCAGTCATTCCGCGCGATAAATTCGACAGTCTACGCTTACGCGTCAAGAGCGGAGGAATTAATTTATCGTCGATGAGTACAAAGTGCCGGGGAATCGAGGAATCGAGGATCACGGATGTCGTGACTGCGAGGAGTAACGTCTCGTTGAGAAATTCCTTCGTCCTTGCATTTCATCGCTCTCTGTAACTCGCAGAGGAAGCAATTTTGTCAGGGATATACGTGCAATTGATTTCTTTATATCGACATTTTGACAGGGAACAGGGATCGAGTTTTGTTATCAGTACTGTTAACGCGTAATAATTTGTACCCTGTATTAAAGTTTTAATAAAATTCTTGGGAACATGACGGCTCGATAAAAATGAGGCAAAGAAAATTTGTAGTATTTATTAAATTTTAAATATAATTCTCTGTTGTATAATTCCCTGTTGTTAAATATCGTGATCAGTTAACATGTTGACTGTCACGGTGGTTATCAATGCCAGGCGTCTGTCTCCTCAGTGGGGCCATTTGCATCTTCCAGAGGAAGCAAGCTAATTTTTTAAATTTATATTTGTTTCATTCTAATAAATTCTTTTGAATATTTGAAGAACGTAAATAAATAGAGAACTATGAATAAAAGACATTAATAATTTACACCATTTTTCTTTTTTCCCATATTGTTCGATAATTTATGATTATATTCTAAGAATAATGGAACTTTTATCGTGGTCCCCTGAGTGTACTATATAAAAATTGTGTGGCAATCAAAGTGTTAAATACTAAATTCCTTTGTACATCCAATTCTCACCTATGCAATTCTCAAAAAATTATTAGAAAATCTGCTTCTTTGAAATAAATAAATAAAATTTATTTATCGCGGAACTTGATTCCCTTTCTTTCGATTTCTCCAGTTTACAAACCGTGGATTCTAGCCCGCAAGAGGGTACAGTCAAAGTGTTAAGAAACCTATCGTGAACACCGTACATTATGTTACACTAATGGATCCTTCCTGTAAATAAATAAATAAATAAATAAATAATTTTCAGAAATACGAGACTCGGATGAAATATCGCCAACATGGTCGCAAATTTAGATAAAGGATCGTATAGTTTTAATCTGCAAAATGTTCGATCTTCTCGATCTTCTCGATCTTCTGATTAACATTTCCCGCCACATCGCGATAGCAAACGCTTATCGCGAGGGCTCAGTGTCAAACGGCAAAAAGTCGAATGTACTATACTATATTCTCCCATTGATTTTCGCGACACCCACGCGTGTCACGCAACGAAACTTGCGTAACATTTTCATCCGTCTCAATTGCGAGCGGCACGAATCCACAGGCTTTCTCTCGGCGGATTATCGCGACGAAGGATCTGGTGGCGCGAGCGATTGTTATCCGACTGCTAAGAGTCGCATAAAATTCCTTAATCGAGGACGTGCGCACGGCAAATTGCGCGTACTGATCGCCGCGGATGTATTTATATGCTCTTAAAATCGTGTCGTTTAGAGATGCGTATCTGCTGCTTGGATTTCAGCTTGTCAGTGATGAATACGGTATGTAAACGAGGGGTTGTGTTATGGAACGGAGCGAGCGTGCAAATAGTTGCCATTTTTACCGTCGATGTAAGATAATCGCTCGATGGTAGACGAGAAATTTTTTCCCTTTGGTTGGCTGCTTTTATTACGATCGAGTGATAAAATGAAGAAGAAAAAGAGGTATTATTACTTGGATTTTGGGGTTTCATGGAGTTCGTTGCTCGAGGGTGACGTTAGTAGAGGGTACCACCGAGTGTCATGTCGATTTTTATTAAAAACGTGGCAAATATGTGCTTATGACAATTGAAGAGTGTATTTGAAAAATAATCTTGTCAATTTTATCGATTTTTTAATACAGAAATATTATACACTATCTTCAAACTGTTTTCACAGAAATGGTGAAAAATCTCAAAATTTTTGTTTGAATAAAAATGATGGGCAAATGAGAAATATTTTCTTTTTGGTTGGCTGGTTTTATTACGATCGAGTAACAAAATGGAGAAGAAAAAGGAGTGTTATTACTTGAATTTTGGGGTTTTATGAAGTTCATCGCGTGAGGGTGACGTTAGTAGAGGTTAATGTTGAGTGCCACGACGATTTTTATCGAAAATGTAGCAAATATGTGGTTATGACAATTGAAGAGTGTTGAAATATATTCGTATATTCAATTCATACTTCGCGCCTTAAAGAGCCACAGTGTGTTACCAACCCTTGAAACTAATTGTATGTCATATTGCGAATATGGTAGACCATCGTGGATAATAAATCTATACTAATCGTTATAAACACATGGTTATATCATTGACATCTTGTTTCAACTTCCATCATCTGATATTATATTAATAAAGAGTGCATTTGAAAATTTGTCTTGCCAATTTTATCGATTTTTTAATACAGAAAAATGACACCCAATCTTTAATCTGCTCCCATAGAAACGATAAATGATTCTTTCCATTATAAACACTTCTCTATAAAAATCTCTATCGAAATAAAAATCCTGAAATCAGTCGTGCTGTCAAATTACCACATTATCGAGTCCCTTCCGGTAAACAAATAAATTCCAATCAAAATCGAAATATCCAATAAATGTTCTCCGCCCCGAAAATTCTCTTACTCTCGTTGCGCAACGTATTTTACACGTACTTTACATCGATAAAATCTGTAGCTCGACACGAGACAGCAATTTCCTTGGACCACGTGTCCATAAAAAGCGAGAGAAAAGTAAACTGGCAGACAAAACAGGCGAAGGAAAGGCAAAGTCGAAGCGAGAAGTTCATTGAGGCGCGTCGCGACGCGGCCACGCTTTCTCCCCGGATTCAATTTATTTGTTTGCTCCGACGTCTCGTTAGCGGCCTTCCAGATCCACTGCATCTCCACAGTGGCCCCTTCCATGGGTAAATATTGTTATTTCCCGATGAAACGCGATTATTACGAGCGCAGCTTCCGCCAGCTCTCCGATAAACGCGTGCAAAGATAATTCCTTTCAGCAGCCATCCGCGACTGCCACTTCCGCATTCGCCATAATGAAAAATATAACTCAATCCGGTGCATGGTAAAGGCTAGGTCGGATCGTAGGGGTGTGCAACGAGCGTCTAATGCCACTGTGCGAATAATTCGATTTCCAGCTGTTCGCGCAATTCGTACGGGAAACTCGCGATTTAGGGCAATTAGCTAATACCTGATAATTCCTTCATCCGTGTTTAACGGCAGCCGAAACGCGGGGGGATTTGGTGGAATTTGATTAACACCCTATGAACGTTTTTAGAATCATGGATTTCGCATAGTCATTTCGTTACCTCTAGAATATCCAACTAGCTGGCTCCACCTATGCAATATCCTATCGCAAACTTGCAAATATAATTCACGGAACGTACTTTCCTATAGTACCTTTCAACCCCTAGAAGCTGTCACGGATATAATCCCGGAACTGCGAGAAATAAAGACACGAGGCTCGCCTCGGAGCAAACGCAAACACGGTTTCGTTAAAAACGGTAAAACCTCTCGATCCCACCCCAAGCCCATCGGCGGGTCAAATTTACACAACGGCACCCTCGGCCACAAGGGTGCACTGCCGTCTTCGTGGAAGAATTCCTGCGACCCTTAATCCAATCACGATGGCGACCTTTACCGCGTGAAGCCGAAACATGGTGAGTCGTGACACCGAAGACGCGCCGGAAACCCTTTCTCCGTCGGGCAGTAAGGAAGGAGCGGTAAATTCACTTAGCTACGCGGAGAGACAGGCATCAGCAGGATCGACGAAGGGGTGTCTACGTGAGCCGCATTGCGACAATTCGACACGCTCGATAAACAATCGTCTGCGGCCGCTTAAGCGTCCGTTTGATTCCGGCGCGCTCGTTCTCGTCGTCCGCTTTAATTGGCTGCTCGTAATTACCGCCGAAGGGGCCTCTTCCTGCTCGCCCCGCCCGTGCCACCCTCTGGCGTCTTGTTAGCGCACATCGGTAAACGGTGTCGTCTCGTGACGATTAACGAGACAATGGCGCGCGGCCCCTCGAGGCGCGTCTTCATCCGCGTCTTCCCTTTGGCCCAGACACCGTATCTGTCGCAGTTCGTCCATCCACCGCGCTGCCACCGATACGCCCGATCTCCGATAGTCCAATCGCCTCCACTCCGGATAACCTTTGTCGATCCACGGCCCAACTGCGATCAATCTTCCGTGTGACGTAAGTAAATTGAAATTCGCCGTTTAGCGGTAATTGCAAGCTCACGGGCGGCCGCTTTGTTTCCTCCTTTTCGGGCACCACGGCAAAAGGAGTCTCGATGATTGGATCGAGGAAAACTAGGTAAATCGCAGCTGCCGCGATTGTTGCAGCTGCTTCGCACAGCTTCGTCCACGAATTCGCTGTGTGCGTTTGGTGACGCTCGAGTGGATAGCGTTTGCTTGATAATGGGATGGAGTTGCGAAAGTTGGACGAGATCGGTTTGGGATTGGGTAATGAGGGTGTTTTTGACATGGTTCGAAACTTTCGACACTGTCAATCTTTTTTGAGGAAAATGAGATCCTATTATTCTATTGGATTGGGAGTCTTTGAAACACCAGCGACACTGGCAATGAGGACATAAAACAGTCCATGCAATTAGCTTGGGACGTGCGGTTCTAGGACGCATATATGTGTTCCTGGGCCATAGTAATGCGTTTATGTAGGACATATTTATGAGTCCTTCGGACCTATCAGTTGTTACCGTTAATACGTTAAGTGCCACGCCGGTCCTCAGGGACTGCCGCTAGACTTGCTGTTCGGGCCTGGTCGGTCTTCAGGGACTGGCCTAGACTAGGACCAAAAGGTATCAAATTCTTCGCCATCTTTGGACCGCACCTTTGGGAATTCCTGTTATAACAATTAGTACAGTATCTACGAATTTTATGCACACTTCACCGATAGGCCCACTAAGCCTGAACGGAACGGCAAGCAAAACGGGCTGGACACTTAACGTGTTAAATGTATATCTGCAGCGTTTGTCCAGAAAGGGTTAACTTTTTCCATTACTAGGTAATGGTTACACAAATCTTGCGACTTTCCATAATCGAAAAATTACTCACGTGTACGTACATTATGAGAAAACTCGTGGAAGATATCGACAAAGACGATAACGTTGAATTTCTGATCTATGGTTCGATAATTTAGTGTCGATATTCTCATTTTACGCGATAATTTTGGTTTACATCTCGCTGTCATTCATCCCTCTTTCACCCCCAAAGCGGTGCCTGCAGTGTCATAATAGGATACACAGTTACCCCTACTCCAGTCCAGCTTCAACGGAAACCCTCGTCTGGAACGTAACCAATGTTCACGCGAAACGATTAGGAGGATCAAGACAAGGAGCGGAGGAATTCGTCGATTCGTGGACGGAAGAGACATCCGACGTAGATGACTGCGCTCAAAGCAGACGCCACTTTACCCTTCGTTGCTTGTCGTTAGTGGTGGTGCCACAATTTGCTCGAGCTGGGGCCACGATTACCGGTGCTTCCACCCGCATCCCGTTTCCCTTTCCACAGCTAGTAACTAGACCAGTTCACCGATACAAGACACAATAATGATGTAACGACACGGCAAGTGGCCGAGTAGCCCAATAATTTGCCGTTCTCAGCCACTCGGAATTGTGTCGTCGACACTTAGCCCCGTTGCGGCCGTCACGACGATCGATCTTTCTTCCCTTGGATCCGCAGCTTCTCCTGGACCGTCTTCTTCTTTTTGAGAAATAAAATTTTCAGGCTAAAAGTACAGTCGAGATTAAAATTTTTTCGCGAGCTTTCGATGCGTCATGAAGTGTGAATAGTACAGTGGAACTTTTGCGTCAAAGGCCGGCGAAGATCGATGGATTTAATTCGGTACAATGGCGAGGAAGGAACAATTTCAGCTGTTCTTTACAGAAGTTCCCGAGGAATTATCATCCCCTGCAGTGGAAGTCTTTATCGCGGAAATTTCGCCGTTTCGACGGAGGAGCGTTAAATTACACCAAGGCACGAGCCCTTCCATTTATTTCAACGCCGCGAAATCGATATAACTCGGCAATCGGAACGGTGCGAGTTTAAACGTTCGCGGCGCCGGGTTCGGGTTACAAATAATCCCGATGACACCCCTATTGGACGGGAGACGCTCAAAAGACACGGCTTACCGCGTTTTCCGCCTGGTAAATTATCAAACGGGATGTTATTAAAGTGTCCGGGGATTTCAGAGGTACG
>NW_016907938.1:360385-384683 GCF_001483705.2 Eufriesea mexicana | reverse complement strand
AAAAAAGATTATTATAGTAATATATTTATATTCCTTTTTAATTTAAATTTTTTTATAATATTTATTTCTGTGATCTTCAATTATTTAGATTATTATTTTTACCTTTGCATAAATAACACGGGAGTCACATTTGAAATTTATTTAAGAAAATATACCTATATTTAAAAAAGAATATTACAGTATTATATTTATATTTTTTATAAATATAATACTATAATATTTATTTTTGTAATTTTCAATTATTTAGACTATAATTTTTAATCTCTATTTTCGCCATTATTGCAAACATCGTAGGGTAAGTACATAACACATTACATCCCTAATAATTCCAGCGAAAACCTATTTTCAAAAATTCCAAGACTCGATCTGCTAGGAATCAATTACACTCTCCCCCTTTCCCTCTCTTCCTCTCGTAATTACTAACTTATTCGACATGAACATTATCGGAGGTAATCCACCCTGTAAAGCAGTTTTCAAGAAAGCCCGGAGAGTGGATCCGTGAGGAATCAATTACACCCTCTGCCCGAGTTATCGTAAACACGTTCCTGGCTTGCCCCCGGGGGGAAAACAGCCGACAAAAACGGGAAGCATGGAAAGTTGTGGCCCGTTCTAGTTAGCCGAGACCATCGGTCGGATTACCTCGGATCGACGTGCACTTAAATTTCAAGCGACGCGGCCGACTGCAATCGGCAGCTCCAAGACGCTAACTTTCTTCGTGGAAGTAGACGAAACGCAGTTAACTCCGGAAACGCAAGCACCAGCTAACCGAATTAAGCTCGCTCTCATCTACCCTGCCACCCCTGTTCCGCGCCAACACTCGCCTGGCTGCGATGTACATGTCCTTTGTGGACACGGCCAGCAGACTCTAACGTCCGAGGGAAAAATAGAAGCGGGATTACCCGGTCGAATCATCGTCCAGAACTTTATTCCATTCTCCTCGTATCCTTCCTCTGCTCGTAAATCAATTTCAGCGAAAAGTTGCAACCCTCCTTGGTCCCATGGCTAAGTGAAACGAGTAAATAAGCCCGAGTCGCCGGGAAGTAATAAGTTTCATGCGTAGCATGGACCATTCGGCGAGAAATTAGAAAGATTGAATTACCGGCCAGGGTCTCGGTTAGGGGGTAGTCGCGGGTAAATTTCGGAGGGTGCCCAGGGTTTCGTTATAAACGGACAGGAGAAGGAAGCGTTGGAATTTTTACGGAGTTCTCCAGTTGAAAATGATAAATGGGAAAAATTGAGAGAATTCTCCGTCTATTTTCCGAAATAGACCAACGTGCTTCCTCTATACAATTTTTATATTTCCCGTATGTGCGAGCACGTCGCGTGGCTGTTCGCGTCCTCTGATTTACCTCTTTCACAATAGCTCGTTCAAACTTTCATTTCCGTTCCGCCGAAATGTCGCTGTTCGAGCAGCTTCGTGTTTAGAGAAAGCTCGATACGACGAACGTTTCCCTGGGAAACGTAATTTAAAAATTGCCACTGATCCGGCAGCAAGAGAACGATCAGAAGATTAGGTATAATCTCTAGCTTCGCGAAAATGATCATTAGCATTGTTGAAAATAGTCGCGTGTCGTTAACAATTTCACGCACGGAATACCTGAAATAAATTGTCTTGACCCACTTATGTTTAATGTCACGACCTTCGATTCCTCTTTTGTGCCAGGCTATGTACGCGTAATTAGGCGGGATTGGTCGAGAGATTTCCATCCTCGTGCCCCGGCGATATCCTGTCCCACTTCCGGCAATTTCGCCATTTTCCCATCCGCGCGGAGGAATTATTTAACAGCCGTCAAGCGTCTCGGAGATAGGAAGAATAACGCGGCCGTTTCAGCGGCGGGTTAATTAAGAAGGCCGACGCGGTTCTTTTCGCTCGGTTTTCCCTTTTGCCCGGTTCGACGAGAGTTCCTCGAAAGACGGAGTTTCGTGGCTTTTCCGGCCGCGAGACCACCGGAAAGCCGGTCGTAATGAGGGACACGAAGACCGCGGTCGCCGCCTAACGTCCCTGCTAATTACGGATTCGCGATGCGCCGGCAACTTCGAGATCTTCATTAAGGGAGAGCTCACGCGAGGCCGAGCTGTTCACGACCCATGAAAACGTACTTCGAATCGCCGAGTCGTGGTAAGTCTCTCTCTCTCTCTCTCTCTCTCTCTCTCTCTCTCTGTTTCTAAATCTCTATATTTGCTTCCTTCTTTCTCTAAATATTTCTCCCCCTCTCTCTCTCTTTCTATGTTTCTCTCCGTGTATCCCTGCCTAAGTCTCTATCTTTGTCTCCTTCTCTCTCTAAATATTTCTCTCTCTTTTTCTTTCTATGTTTTCTTCCGTGTAAGTATCTCTTACTAAGTCCCTATCTTTGTCTCTTTCTCTCTATCTCTCTTTCTATGTTTCTCTCCGTGTATCTCTTCCTAAGTCTCTATATTTGCCTCCTTCTCTCTCTAAATATTTCTCTTCCGCCTCTTTCTCTTTCTATGTTTCTCTCCGTGTATCTCTTCCTAAGTCCCTATCTTTGACTCCTTCCCTCTCTAAATATTTCTCTCCCTTTCTCTTTCTATGTTTCTCTTCGTGTATCTCTTACTAAGTCCCTATCTTTGTCTCCTCTCTCTAAATATTTCTCTCTCTCTTTTTTTCTATGTTTCTCTCCGTGTATCTCTTCCTAAGTCTCTATATATGCCTCCTTCTCTCCCTAAATATTTCCCTCTCTCTCCTATGTTTCTCTTTGTGTATTCCTTTCCAAGTCTCCATCTTTGTCTCTTTCTCACTCTCCTCCTACGTTTCTCTCCGTGTATTTTTTTCTAAGTCACTATTTTTGTCTCCTCTTTCTAAATATTTCTTTCTCTTTCTCTTTCTACGTTTCTCTTCGCGTATCTCTTCCTAAGTCTCTATCTTCGTCTCATTTCCTCCCTAAGACATTACTCTGTCTTCTTCTAAGTACCTTTGTCCGTGACTCCCTCTATGCGTCTCTCTCCGAATCTCCGTATGTCTCTCTGTTGGTAAATCTCTTTCTCGCTCTCTCAGTAGCTCTGCTTCTCTCTCGTTCCTGGTCTCGAGGACGACGTGTCGTTTGACGTCGTTTCCGCCACTTGAGCGTCGTTCGAACGATTCGTATGGAATAATGGGCGAATGCTTCGCGGTAATGCGAAGCTGCGCGATATTGATTTCGCGTGTGGAGGCAAAAGGTGAGGAAGACGCGAGTGCGTGAGAACGATAAGAACGACTGCTGGTGGGAATGTAAAATACGCGGGTAAATTGCACGGTATGTGTGCTGGATGAACTGCAAATGGGATAATGGGGTGAAGGAAGGTTACTATTTTGGTTCCCAGCTTTCGCGAATTTGTTTGGTGCGAGCATGCATTTTTAATTGGACAATCAATCATTGAAATTACGTTATTTATCATCTAAATCACTAATTATAGTATATATAAATATTAATTGAATTTATAGTACCCATATTGCATGATCTTTATAATATTTATAATCTTTGTATTGTTTGTATCTTATAATCCTCGGAGTGTTCATATTTTATATTCTGTATACCATTTTCAGTATAGTATAGTACGAAGGCGACTGTTATAAAAATTTCATCTACCGAAAAGGTGTATTCGGAATGAACTTGACACGGAGAATTGCAAACAGAGATCATGCGTGCCGTTTGCATACTTGCCAGCGAATTCCCGCCATTTGTCATTTTAGTCGTTCAGTCGACCTTCCGCAAATTTTCGGATTCCGCTGGTAAGATGTGGCAGTTTCCGCAATATTTAGCGTACACGAGCGATAAATCAAGCAATAGAATTCCTGCTCTATCTTCATTATCCTTAAAAGCATTCCAACGCGTGTGTATACCCAGCAATATCTCTTACATTCATCAGATGTTGCCACTAACTAAATTACCTCGCGCTCGGTGCCTGAGATGCAAACGGAACATCTATTTCTAATACCGTCTAAGCCACCGGCACCCTGTGCCTCTCGTTCACAGTCGAACAGTCAACGGGTACAAATCGATCGAATTAGTTTTCGGTCTCGAAGCGAAATAAATCCACGACGGGAAAAATCGGTCCAGCCTTTGTCGATGGACCGATAAATTTGAAACGAAAGAACGAAAAAATCGAAAGACAAATTTAGGAATAACGTAGCAACGATGAGAAGATGCTAATTACGAGTTTGTACGTTTAAAATAATTTTTCGATTTTATATAGAACGTCCCAAATAAGACCATCTCGACGAGAAGTTAGCACGTTCGATACAGTGGTTACTGCATCAACCTGCGAGCCGAAAACGTCTTGAAAAATTTACAAAATACTTCCCGTGTAACCCAGAAGATATCTTACGACGATTTGCGCACCCTTTCACCGTGCGTTATATTTTTGAACTCCATCCAATGCCTGAGCATCCCTGATACCTCTGCACTATCGTTTAAATTTGTTTGCAATCTCCGCAAATTTATCTTCGGTCAGTAATACGATATCCGTCGGTATTGATTTATCAAAACCGTATGTCTCCGTGCCAGAAATCAAATTTCACCCGTGGCAAAATATCAAAATGAAACCTAACTATTCCGCGATTGGAAAAAATAGAATTAAACGGATATCGAGAATAAAAGCGAACGAAAAGCGGAATGGCAAACGGTATTGATAACAGGCTAACTAAAATTCGCGATATCGATAACGAAGATACGCCATAGTAGCTACAAAAATTGATAAAATTGTTTAACAAGAGAGGTTTGCACGGCAGGGTTCGAGGAAGCTAAGTCTCGTCAGGGATGCGGCATCGTGATTTCAGGATCGGCACGAGCATTGAGGCACAAAGGCGCGGCAAACATTCGTGTTGACAAGCCTCATGAATTAGGCCTACAATTACACCCGTAATTCCTCCTTGGTGGTTGCGTCATGTTGACTCGTCTTCAGAGATTCCGTCTAATGGCGTTCGCATTACGAGCCACCGTGATCTTCGAACGGGAACCAAGGAAATGCTTTAAAGCTAGAAACGCTGAAGGAATCGTGACACTATTTTGGTGAAATCAGATCGTTGTAACAATTACGATCGTCGATGTAAAATATCTACGCTGTACTCGCCGATGCAAACAATCGCGAGCTGGTTGCAATCGCAATGCAACACGCAAACAATCGTATGGAGATCTCCATTGTTCCAACGTCATCGTTCCCACTTCCAGCGACGAGAAAGCTCTGTGAAAAGCTTCGTCTCAAGGTAAGAGCCGACCGAGTATGTCGATCGAACTACCCTCGCGAAGGGTGTCACAGGGTGCAGGACCTCGAGGAACCTACTGATCCCGTGAAACCGAGATAGGATTGCTTTGCTTGAGACAGAGATCCTTACTCTCTAATATTTTCTTCCACACCATTTACCTTTGAATTATTTATTAAACATTATTCTCGAAGCCTGCACTATTTTCCACCCATAAAACAACTATTAACATAACGCAATGTGTCACACCCTATCGAACATCTTAGGTGAGAAGATTGCTAACACGAGTTAAAACGAAAGAAATGTTGGAAACACCAAAGTTACGAACCGATGAATAATGATCCGTTTCTAAATTCAGAATCTCATAAAATTAATTCAAACTCCTCTCGCAAGTTGGTAAACGTTTCCACGCTGGAGCTTCGAGAATGGTAGGAAGCAGAACGTTTCAATCATCGTCACGTTCCTACAAATGTACCCGTCCATCGATCACGTTCGTACAGATCCGGCCGTCCATCGATCACTTTAATACAGATTCACCCCTGGATCTCGAAGAACAAAAAGTCTCGTCGCGTTCTAAACATTCATCAAATCTTCGAACCCACTTACCCAAATTCTCCCCTTAGTCCTGGTAACCGCGAAATTATCCGATCATCCTCAATCATCCGGTACCCGGGAAAACAGCGAAGTATCTCGCGTTCGGTGGAGCCGAACATTCTCGGCGGAGCATTCTCGAAACAGGACCATGACCATCCCTTGTTCCTCGCCCGTGACGTCACGTCCCGATCCCGGGAGTTTCCTCGCAGCGAGGCGAAAGAGCGAATCGGAGAGCAAGCAAAGGATTAGGCGGACAGAGACGGACTCGCAAACTGGGCCGCGGGCAGAGCGAGCGAGAGGCGAGCACGGAACCGGTTCGGATGAGAGAAGGAGGGTGAATCTGCGCGCGCGAGTAACGGGAAAGTAGGGGTAGTTTAGCTGGAACGGCCCGGGCATGCATCTCTTCGCACCCCTTCGCCCCTTATGGCACACGCACAGCCAGTGCCTTTTCAACGGTGTTCGTGCTGGGATTTGCGCCGCCGTTGCCAGGCAACCGCGCAGTGACGTCACCGACTGACGTCATCGCTGCACCCCACTACCGCGCGCGGCGGATCGTCCCGCGGCACGGGTGGAGGGGTGGTATATAAGGAACGGACGCTCGCTGCTCCAGTGCAGTCCGCGCTTTGACGCGTTTGGGTTTTTTTTGAGCTAATAAGAAGATTGCATGGAATGTTTACTATCGAGGTGATATGATGCTCATTGGGATTATGACGGAGTTCTTACAGAGGTCGTTAATTGCATGGAATGGCTCTTCGAAAGTAGGTTAACGATTTGTTGATTCTATCGAGGATGGTTGATGATACTTTAATTGTTAGGGTAGAAATTCGTTTAAGTTGACGATTGGAAATGATGATAATACAGTATATATATAAAGAACTTTTCCCTTCTTTATTCAAGATTTGTTTCATCTGTTGGAATCGCGAATTCGAAACTCTGATACCGATAAAGACGAATACTTCAAATTTTGACCTACTTATACCTCACATGCCCCGGCGACGCATATATATATCTATTAGCTCTCTATCTAGTGGAACAATAGCAATCCACAGACAAGGCTACCGTTGACTACCGTTTTAAGATAAAAGATCAATAAACACTCCGTAAATAACGTTGCCTCCTCGTCAATCAATTTATCGATCCTCTCCAGTTTTACTCTCCAACCCCTCCATCATCCCTTGTGTTCGGTATTGCTATTTTTATTCGAAAATCACTGATGCTAACACTCGTATAACGCACGAGAAACACGATATCGCTCAGTGTATTTAATAGAAACTGTAACAAAAATCCATACCTTCCTTCTTCGCCCATCTCGCACCGCATCGCTCAATTTGCATAATAATGTAATACACACAAATATAATGATAGTTATTCCGCTATAAACTCACGGTGAAAAATTCCACGATACCGGTTTTATCGAATTATACGCCAGTGTGAACAGGGAACAGGCACTCGAGTACTTTCTAACTCTCGTTCTCCCAAGAGAGGGGCGAAATTCGTTATGGCCAAAGCGACGAGCAGCGTCGCGACCTCTGACCTTTGTACAAGGGTGGCGCCCACCCCTCGCGACGCTAAACCAGCGACCGACATCGATTATTAATTCCTACTCGATTCCTTTTCCTCGTGCATTGTCGCGCGGTTGGAACAATGGCTGTATCGAGCTCGATTCAATAACGAAACGCTTAAATCCTACCGGCGCTTGATGCCACCCTAAAGGGGCCAAGGTTGAGCCTTTTGTCGTTCCGCGACAGGGAAAAATGCTCGTTCCACGTTGAGAGCTGTTTCATTGGCGATTGTAATAATTGGTGGAAAATTGAGCAAGTGGATGTGTTACTTCGAGTGTTTAATTGATTGGGACTCGAGAGCGAAAGTGTGTGCGTTATTAAACGGCTTGGGGGTAAGTATGGCCTCGTTTTAGAGTCCCAGCGAAACAATGAGAGTTAGAAAAGTGTTCGATGTATATTCGAACAACTGATAAAAATAATTGCCGGAGAGAGTCGCGAGAGAAGTGTCCCCAACGTTGCGCGGAACCGACAAAGTCGGTTAAGTCGGTCCCTAGCAGCCGATATCGAGGGCTAAACACCCTTTTCGATTACCTAGCCCCATCGGTTGTGTCAAAACAGTAAACGACGTGGCAGTCCCCTTGGTTGGGAATTTCGGGTAAATACCTCGAGTCCATCCTCCGCGGCAAATCCCAAAACCAACCCCCTTAATCGACAGATCAAGTCATTCAAAAGATCGACTCACTTTGGGGGTGAAAACGTTTACGAGGCATTCCGTGTGAACGATTATCGCGGTTAATCCCGCTTTATGGCGTTGCCTGCCAGGATTCGCCGACCCTCTTCAAAGTATTCCAACCCCTTCGTCGAGCCTTTTCACAGCCTGGAACCCGCCCTGTTCTACGGTGTATACGTGGAAGGGTGATTCGAGGAAGGCCGATTGCTCGAAGACAGGTTCCGAGATAATCATATCAAACAGTGTAATGGGATTGTTTAATTTCGCGAGGGTCGAGGGTGAGCATGTTTCACGGATGTAAGGGGATTGTTAACCACGAAGTTAATTTTTCGTTAATTATTATATCGGTATATCGTACCGATCTTTTGTTATTACACATATTAATATCTTGTGACTTAGATTCAGAATTCTATTCCTTAAATATCTATTTCTATTTCTTAAGATACCGATATTATTCAAATAATAACATTTGCAAGTAGAAATTACGATATTCTTAGTTTCCCTAATTTAATAAAAAATTATAAACCACACAGGGTATTCAAAACCGTGCAGCAACATCGTCATCCTAAATTACTCTTTGTTCCCTCGTCTATCATCCATTCTCACCCCCAACCGCACACACCCTCCGAATCAGAACGCTCGCATCACCGTGATCTTCCGTTCTTTAAGCCTTCCGATGAATTCCAGCCCGAAACCCACATGCAAGGACCTTTATCAACACCAGGACACCACATCACTGGCCGAAAATATCGAGCGTGGCTGCCGAATCAGCCCCGGTGCATGTGGGTTAGCTCGTCAGAGCGATTCCCAATCTAGGTTATTGCTGTTGCAATCGGCGCGACTGTTGCGGCTCGCCAATTATCGGCTCTCTCCTTTATTTCGGTCTCTGTTCGACGGACAGGCCGGCGGATTTTCTCGTCGTTGGGCACGCTTTGAAAGCGAGCCGCGAAGTTGGCCGGGGCCCGACCCGGCTCGATTTTCCCTGCCGCGGCCACGACTAGCGTCCAGAAACGAAACCGCGAGCCAGGCCGCATCCGTTTGCAATTACGACCCTCCCGTTGTGTTTTAGTTAACGCCGCCCTGTGCATCCCTCTTCCTCCTCCACCCTCTTCTTTGCCGTTTCGCGACTGGGAAAACGGACACCGTGCTGGAAAGTTCGACGAGCATTTTGGTATCACGTTTACAGTCAAACTCGAGTTTCCTTGTTCAGGGGATTCTTCGTCGAGTGTGTTTGGTGGTCGAGGGATCGTGTTGATCTTGGGTTTTAGGGTTGAGTCGTGGAAGAAATTGTGACCCGGGGGCGGTTTTCAATTTTAGGGGAAATATTTGGAATATTTGGGATATTCGAAATTAACGAAAGGAAATTTATTTAATACTTAAGAAAATGTAGAGTGTCATGACATATACCCGGGTTTATACGGTAATATGGAGAAACACAGAAAGAAAGAAATTTTGATTCGAAATTTTGAAACGCAGGGGTGTCCCTCCCCCACGGGGGTTGCTGAAAGTCGGGACTTCAAGATGTCTGTTCTTGGGACGAAAGAGAAACAGAAAAGGTTCTAAAGGCCTGCTGGTGGACTCATTAGTAAGGCTACCTATCAGGCCCCGCCTTAGACGGGGTTAATATTGGAAGATCTGGAAGTTATATATATAGAAAGTGGAGGTTCTCCGATACTTGCGAGAAAGCCCTCGAGCCTCCTTCGAGTTGGAAGCCATCTAGTGGCGAGCGTGAGAATGATGCCCGCTACAGATACGAATCTATGCTGGAATTATAATCGATAGGTACGGAAACTAGGGTAAAATATGCGGCGCTCGCGATATTCGCTATAATTCGTAACTCAAAAAGCCGAATATGAATGCATTGCGACATAAACACCGGACATAATCGACCCTCTCGCGAAAACTTAGCGTGGAGCAGGATCGTTTATGTTTGCCAAGCGTACTCGGCGATATTTTAACTTAAATCCAGTTTCCACGGAACAGGGTGGAGAGGGATGAGGTCAGAGCAGTGGGTATCCCCACCCCCGTTGTTTAAGTTACACAGTGCTTCCCGTAGGATCGTGTAATTGGATCCTGGAGCACCTTACCTGGTGAGACACCTGCCGGCATTAATCTCTGAGACCCTTACTCTGCGAGGATCGCGTTAAACCGGTGGGAGAATAATCACCTTAAGAGCTTATAAGTATTTCAACTTAATTACACATATTTTTCAGCGAAAACCCGACCAACTTTCGGCTGAAAGAGACTAATCGCCGGCCGTGAGATCGCCTTTGCGAATACATTCGACTCTTTGTCGCAGCCAGTAAACATTTGACCTACATTTTAATATTTCACTCCTATATCGCGGGTATCGTTAATTCATTTGCGCCGGTCCGCCCGCCGCATAATGTAGCGAGGCATGTTTGCACGGAGCTTGGTGAAATATCCACAACGAGGTCTTGGGAAACGAGTTGAAAAATTGATCGAGTTTCAGTGATTTATTGCACTTTGACAGCGAACGAATCCGACGAGAAGCCAGTTAACGACGTCATGAAAATACAAATAAAATTTCAGTGCTTTCTAAATGTAACCTGGTTTCTAAAATGGCCGAACGAGGAGCGAATCCCACACGCTGTCAAAGACTTCCTTCATCGTTATTGGCGGTGAATTCGTGTTTTCTCTTTAACAGCCGCTTAAAATTCATGCTTCGTTAATGTCCCCATTTGACCAATCATTCATCGCTTTAATCATCGTCAGATACTTAAGAACGCTGGAAACGCGGACATGTGGAACAGTGTGCGCTCTATAAAATATTAATTACCCATCCGGTACAGACGACTTCGTTACCAATTAATATTCACGGGACATAAATCGTTTGAGTACCCGATGGATCGATCGACATGGAAGTTCGTCGAGCTAATCGCTGGGAACCGGCAATCGTAAATTCATCAAGCACGCGTCGCGATAAATAAGGGTCGCGCGAACGCGAAATAAATCATTTTCTCCACGGCATTCGTCGGCCGGATGCGTCCGTTGCAGACGTGGCTGTGACTGAACGCGCGCCTCCGAGTTTCGGATCTAATTTGCATGTTCTAGACGTTGGATCAGCGAGGAGACGCGAACGGTGCAGTTTCCACGACGTCCAAGAAACACTGATACGCAATGGATGTCTGATTCTCGTTCGACGGATGTTTGCGTTGGATGGATGTTGTTTGATAAATCGATCCTGTCGGCGGGAAATTGACTCGGTGCACGATGAATGACGATTACGGGGCACACCGTGTTACAATTTTCTGAGAAAATTCGCCAAGCTGGCGAGATTAATCTCCGGGAAGCGAACGCTTGAATAATCTTTTGATCGACGCTTCGGCGAGTTTTGCGAGAAATGTTTGCGAGTTAAAATTCCGGAGTAATGGTAATCTTTGTTTGAAAATTCCGTAAGTTTTCAGAGACAAAATTGCTACTGCCTCTGGGAGAAGAATATGATAATAACGTTGCGCGATTGAGAACCAAGTTCCGGTAATTGATGAGAAATTCCTCGCAGAGGCGCAGTGGTTGAGTAGTACTACTGAAGATACCCGGCATTCTTCGAAACTTTTAAACTTTCTATTACTAGAATATTCTTTCGTTCTATGTGTACCGAATCGATGTACGAAATGGAGAAAAAGGAAGAGATATTTATGCAAACGAAGAAGGGGTTATGGAAAGGGTCCGAAATGTTGGAAATGCTTGACCTGAACTACTGAAAATACTACGGGTGTTGCACGCGAAGAAGTGTCGTAAAAAGAAATTTGCATGAAGCTTGCAAATTGTTGTTAAGAGCCTCGAAGTGGAGTATCTTCATCGGTGTTAATGTTTCTAGCACGACTGAATAAACGCGGAGGATTTTAATTCACAGTGCTCTGCAAACACGTTTGAAGTGTTTCGCGCGGCACACTTATGTAAACACGAAGAAATCGTTTCTTCCATCTAACAAACGTCCATTTGCATTGACGCTGGATGCAATGGCGGCTGAGTGCATCGCGGAAGGCCTGGATTTCATTTGCATATCCTCCGTGAGAAGACGTGGTTCAAGTCACTTCTGCTTGCGCGAGCTTGGAAACGCGACTGCGGATGTTTATTATGTTAAACACCCCCATCGCGTCTTGATTACGAACCGTGAAACAATATTCTCTGTTTCTCTCTACGCCTCTTCAACATCTCCGAGGAAATATTTTTTAAACATTTCGCGACAGCAAACAGATACGCGACGAGAACTTTGCGGTGAAAGAACGAAATGAGCACTTGCGGTGAAGGATAATGAAGAATGTGATATTAAATTTCAAATTAATTATCCTTTCATTACGAATAGCACGATAAAAATATAATACTTGAAAGGATTAAAATGAAAATAGTATAATAATTTTTGCCAGGTTCTCCGCAATACGTTTAATAATGAAGAGAATAAAAATAAAATAGTTTTATTAGCTTTTTAGAAATTTAAAATTTACGAATTATCATGATATTATAATTATGCGAATGTCACGTATGAAATATCGCGAATAAAAATAGTATAATAACCTTTGACAGGTTCTCCGCGATCCATATAATACTAAAACGAATAAAAATAAAATATTTTTATTAGCTTTCCGAAAATTTCAAAATTAAGAACTATCAGAATATAACCACGCGAATATCACGTATGAAATATCGCGAATAAAAATAGTATAATAACCTTTGACAGGTTCTCCGCGATCCATATAATACTAAAGCGAATAAAAATAAAATATTTCTATTAGCTTTCCGAAAATTTCAAAATTAAGAACTATCAGAATATAACCACGCGAATATCACGTATGAAATATCGCGAATATCGAATAATCGCGCTCGTATAACACTTTCGCGCAACAAGATTCGCCTAGTAGACGTAATCATCGTGCTGCCAAGATATGCATTCTAATCCGTAGTTAGAAATGCATTCGAAATCGAATCTTTAGCGCATTTCCATTCGCGGCATAAATGCAACCTGCTCAGTCTGAGCGCGTTTAATCTAATTTGCATGTTTTAGGTGTGGCGCAGAATGGAAATTGCAACCGACGACGTATCAGCGGCCGCGACCGCGGGGTCGCGCGGCCATACGAACGCGAATAGACACGTGCTCAAATTATTAATTAAAGTTTAACCAAATGCGCCCGCTTTAAATATACGAAACGCCGGCAGCCAGCGCCGTTCGATGTTTCTGTGTAAATAAGAACCGCCTGGGAACGAGATAACGCGGCGAAACTTTTGCCGAAGTTGCATAACTAAACGCTGCGTCGGACTTTTAATAAGCATTAACTCGAAATCTAAATATATTTACGGCAAGAGCCACGAAGGGCCTCGGAACAAGGCTAGAGGTACTAATTCACGAATTCCAGAATTTTTTAAACGAGTTTCCCGCTGTTTATTTCTCTATGAACCTTGGTCGGTCGAGTGTCAGGATTAGCCGAATCTTCTGCCAGACTTTCCTCGTGAGTTTTTAGCAATAAAAATAATTTATCGCGTTGAGGTGTTGACAATTATAGTTAGAATTAAAGGAACCTCGTCAGAGGAATATTTCACTTCGACACGCGATCATGAAAACATTAATTAATAAATATTAAAATAAATTGAAGAAAAGGGAAAGGTTGCTGTGAGAAATATCACGTCAGACTAGCACCGCGAGTCATCGCGATAAATTCCGCGTACCTGGACGGGTATCCGAGCTTGAAACGGCTTGGCGAGAATTTGCTGGGCGACAAACGATCTCCGTGACATTTTTGTTCAGCGCAAAAGTAATTAACGTGCGTTTTAATGACGTCGTCGGGCGGAACGGCGGAGCTTCTGGGGCAAAGCGTCGCGGCGTCGGGATGCCACGCAGCCGAAACAAGATTATCACGCAAAGTGCAGCCACGTGCTGCCCTCGCTCCGCTGGTGGTTTATCGATGCCAGAACTTCTTTCTTCGTCGCTTTCCTACACACTGCACTTTAACCTTTTAACCGTAAACGACCACTGCACACTGTCTATTTTTCCCCGTTGTATTATATTTAGCCGATCGCTAAAGTGGACGCTAACATCATCCGATGCACCAGGAACATGCATACGCGCCATCATCCTCGATGTGTTAAAATTCCAATATTTCCTTGAGATAATCCCCGAAATGTGCCAACTTCCTCCCTTAATCTGACGCGATCTTGCAAATTCGTGGAAAATTGAACGATGTATAGCAGTATTCGATATCGGTCTATAGATAATAATTACTATCGGCTAGCGTCAGTTAGTATCATAAGTGTAGAGAATTAAATGTGAATTAAAACTTGTTTCTATCTATGAACTTATTCATAGGCAATTATGATAACTATTAACACCTTTACCGCCAAAATCGTGCGAGACTCGTGGTAAGGTAATCGGGTCGAACATGAGCATCACGAGTGAGAAACGTGGTTCGTGTATAATGCCTAACGTAAACATCACGTGTCAAGCTCGTAGTTAATTTTTGTCTACTTCATCCAGTACAAGTCAATGTACCATTATAAGGACTACTACTCGATAGTTTTTGAGACATTTATGATTGAATGTTTATTATTCTTAACTAGAAATTTCTAACGGCAACATCGCCATTAGGCCACAATGGCACTTGATAAATATTCGAAATAAATCTGTAATTAATGCAATAATATAATTCTAATCATAAATATCTCGAAAACTATCGAGTAGTTGCCCTCATAATGATACACTTTCTTGAACTAGATCTTCAACTAAATGTACGACCCGAAGGACTTGCACTTTGCTTGTTAGTTAGACAGCACATGGCCGAGCTCCTTGGATTCGTTATTTGCATTTACAGAATCGATTCGACCCGGCGGAGCACGTTGTAACTGACATATTTCACGAGCGTCGAAACGAGGGTTGACGGTTCTGCAATAACGCTTCGAAGGTTGCGAAGAAAAGGATGATTTCCATGGGTATCGGGTCGGAGGTGCTGCCCCCCGCCGCATTCTCAGACTGTCACTCGCAGATGGAATTGCTTCATATTAATCCGCGGCGAGGCCTACGAATGATCGATGAGGACAAGTATGGGACTATTCTTCCTCGGAAAGTTCGCTTTACCCGTCGCTCACCATTTCCTCCAGTCTTGCTCCAGGAAGAAAAGGAAGAATGCACGGGGAAAAAGTTACTAGCCTCGAACAGCGAGAGAGGAACGCGTGGTCGGTTAATAAATTATCGAGACGTTATTCAATCGGGCGGGAAATGAGGAACGACGTGGTATTTAACTTTTCCACAGAATGGAAATTATCATAGGAATATTCGAAAGTTTCTCCATAGAAGATTCGAAACTTCTCGTCTATCCGTTAACGCTGACGTTAACGCTGTTCCACGCATGATTAAATTTACATCGGCGACTCATTCTCAGTGCAATTCGAATCTCTTAATTTTACATTTATCCTAGATAGAAATATTTGAAATATTTCATAGAAACGCGTACCCCGTCTACCTGCATCGGAAGATGCGAATATATATTTATGAGGAATAAATGGAGGGAACCCGATCGAACGGAAAAATAGGAAAATTCTTTCACGTTTTACGACCCAGCCAACAACGAGTATTTCTAGTTGCCCGGGAATACGAGAAGCGAAGAAGTAAGTTTCCGCGGAAGATTCGCAGGGCTGCCGTGACAGTAAAGTTCGGCGAAAATGTTGCCGTGGCTCTGTCTTTCGAAAGGATGTCCTACCTCCATGCAAAGTTTCACCCTTATCGTATAATAACGCGGTATTTTCCGCATTCTATTTCCAAGAGGGTAGACAAATTCTGAGAGGGACGCGTCCCGATGCTCTTTCGCTCCTTCCAGAACATTCATGAACACAATGATTTCCCGGGTTGGGACAATGGTATGCGAATATCGCTCGAATTGTAAAGTGAATCGATCCTTCCTCCCCTTTATGGTCCACGTGAAGCACGGCGTTTAGCAAGTATTATTAGACCCCCAAACGTGTAACCAAATTTTTGGGGCTGTGTAATATTTCCTCGATGCTCTCTATTACAGGCTGCCTTCGACTTTCGCACATTTTTAAAAATTCGAGACTGGTGGATGAGTGAAATAAGAGAATTGACAATGACAGGTTCCTGGAAACAATTGTGCCCACAATTGATGAGCGATGTTATAAATTTTGAAGAAACACCGGAAACTATCACGGATGAAATAGTTAGTCTAATGAATGAACTTCACGTCAAACTTGGACGTCAATGAACAATCGAGATGTCAATAAATTGATTGAATCTCACTTAGCACAGCTGTTAAATGAATACTTAATTCAGCAACAATCGAGTAACAATAAGATACACAATGAAAGTGAGGAAGAAGAAGAAGCTGATAAAAGCTTCAAGACTTTGATAATTAAAAATATAAGAATGAAGCCTTCATGCATCTTGACAGATTTTTGACTGTCATGGAAGAATGTGATCCAAATGAAGAACGTATATCTCAAGTACTTAGGGTAATTCAGGAAGACACAGTGTGTTATAGCAATCTTTATCAAGAGAAGAAAAAGAAGGGTGGTATTCAACTAACTCTTGACAAGTTTATAAAGAAAACACCCTCTTTAACTTCATTATGTATACATATTGATAAATAAATACTTTCAAACACAGTTTTTAGTGAATATATATTACATCCCTCTATTTTCGAATATCCTACATTCGCACACACTTTCAGGAAGCAATTGTGTGCGAAAGTCGAGCAATTGTGTGCCCACTGTATTTACTTTATTTCTTTCCAGCCATTTTTGATACAGTCGTATCGTGGACAATAGTTATTTAACCCTTATAGGACGCCTTTTACACGTGATTCTCATTAGGTTGTAGCTAGTTTTGGCCAATATGCGAAAGATTTCTGTCTCGTCACCTCCCACGTGACGTACGACCGATAAGGGTTAATCCTCTTCGTTAACAATTCTTCGTATCGCATAAACTTCGTCTTTCTATCATCGAGTATGATAATTTATTTCAAAATTACCAGGATATTAAAATCCAACTTCGGAAGATCCTCTTTCGAACACCATTTCCAGATATTTCCACCGACTGGAGAATTTCGAAATCATCGACACCCTACTACCTCCGAGCACCCTCGATCGAGGTCTGCTACATTTCCTGCTTCGTATCTCGATTCACCTCCGACCTCCGTCGTAGCTTCCTCCACGTCCATTCCGTGCACGCTTCCGTAAAAATTCCGCGTCGCTCCGTTTCGAGATCGAGCGATTCCTCGGCCGCGAGGGTGGACCGTGACTTATCGGGTGGCTGGATCTCGCATGGGGATGGCTCAACTTTTTTCTATTTCTCCGGCACGGTTCCCGTGGAAATGACGAGGCCATCAAGCAGCAGGGGAGAGGGCGACAGGGAAATCAACGCGGATTCCGCCTCCGGTTACGCGTTTATCGCGCGGCCACGCTTGCAGCGGCCCCCTCGCCCCGTTTTTATTCGCTGCCATGCGCGTGCACCGTGCCATCGCGTATCTAAGGACCGTTCGATGGGGTGGTTTACCGGACCGTATAAATCCGCACCCCGCTTTCGATGCTCGTCCAACGAATGATGTCGTAAACGTGTCACGGGCTGCGACGATGCTGGACCACTATTTATCGTGCCTGTGGGGCGTGAATGTTTTTCAACGTCACGTTAAGAGAACCGTTCGATTCTTCCGTCGGGGATGTATGGGGGCCTTTAGCGCCGGCTTTCATCCCTTTTTCACGCGGAAGGTGGTTCATCGTTATCCGGCCGGTTTCCATGGAAATTGTTGCTGCGAATGCTAAGCTCACATGGAAAACAATCTTCGGACTATCGTTGTACTATTATTTCAAAGTCTCGTATTACAATTATCGCGAATATTAACCCTTTACGGTCGGCAAATTTCGCTCTTGGGGATATTATCAGGTCGGAGCAAATGTAGCGTTTCGCAGTTAATTTTCCGTACAGTTAAGTCAATATATGGATATTAAAACACACCGAATTTGTTGTGTTTAATACTACTTACAATAAGTAAAAATACGAAATTTTTAATATCTGCAATTTTCTGTAGTTTCCTGTATTTTTCGACTTGCAAATGTCCCCATTACGAGGACATTGACCGCAAATGGTTAAATTCTGACTTTAAAAATTTCAATTACGTACAGACTCCTAAATAATATACAGAATTTTCGTAGACAATAAAAATTTTATATCGGAAAAATTGGTGGAGGAATTTATCAAGTATTTCGTACTCACCCCGATGCGTACTAAAGGCCTTTGACTCTGCCCCCTTTTCCTCTCTGCAACACAAAATTCCCATAGACCTGTTATTATTTTTGTATCACCAAATTTCAGGAAACTGATGAAAAAAATGATAAAGGAATTATATCCCAGATGCACGACCCTCCCCAAGAGAAATTACGAGCAATCTGAAGATTTCAAAATTCCAATCTCTCCATCTTCATCGCATTCCTCGCCACCCCCTGAGTAATTAAATCGCCCGTCGGATCGGCTGCGATCGTTTACAAGCGGGCAGAGCAAGAAGCCGGGTAAGGGGACGAGTGCATAAAAGCGCGAACGTGGTCGTCGTAACGCGTTTTTGCTAATTCGATAGCTCGTCTGGTAGGCGAGTCGTCTGATTATCCTGGACGGTCGGCGTTAAGCGTGGAAAAAGTCGGACACGCGCGAGAGATTTGATCGATGAACGCTCGGTTACGTTCCATTATCGCGATGCAGAAGCGGGCAGAGTCGCGGGACGCAGTCGCGGCGAAGTTACGAGAGGCGCCACCGGTTTCCAAGCTTCCTGCTTTTTGCCCGCGCGCTTTTTCCTCCGCCTCGCAAACGCCGCGCTCTCGCGAGAACCGGTTGCAGATTATTCGCCAGCCGATCGCGATTTCACGCCGCACGCGTTACGTCTGCGCGACGCGTCGCTGCTACCGGTTCACCTAATCGATTTGCCTCGTTTCGCCTGTCGATCTTCCCGCTCTCCGCCGCTCGGATGGAATCGTTCTGGGGAACTAGGTGTCGGTCGAGTCGGTCCAACGTGTGGTCGTCAGGTGGACAGGGATTTATTAGATAGGTAGCTTGCAAAGTATCGAGCTGTTTGCTTTGAGTTATGAGAATATAATTGGAGATCGCAGGAGGAGGATAAGATAGGGCACATTTTTCGTCCCCCGTTGCGATTAATTGGCAAGATTGATTGTGCATTTTGATAGCCAGAGATTTATGATATCCAGAGTTGCAATTTATTTTCTTCTTCGTGGCGAATTAGTGCGAAATACCGAAGAAATTATGTCAAATATGTCATAACGAAGTATTTATGTATATCCGTATTTAACATATTCGTCGCCCAACACGATTCGGTTGAGTTTCTCGCGGGGCCAAAATCCTACTGTCTGAGCGTTAGAACGTTATCCGACTGATGATTTGGATGCGACTAGTACAGACACTGCTCGTTAGATGTTGGTCAACGGACCCTATTTATAATTTTCCATTTCCTGTAATCGTTTTAAATTACTATCAGCAAACTTGCATTTTGCAAATAACCAAACGATAGAACAGAGTACCAGACTTGGTAAAGTTTTACCACTCATAAACATATTGACAGACACTTACGAAAAATGTAAAAATACTACGACCTATTATTCCAATTGTCCAAAATCACGTGAAATATGTTTAGATTGTCTTAACGAATATCATGCGACATAGTATAATGTAATATTTTATCCTAAATATAAATTAATAAAAAGTATAGTATAATGTGTATATTTTTCATATTTTTATGTTGTATATCCTATATTTATAATTCAGTGCTTATTCTATTAAATTCCTTTTAAAAATCCAGCTGAAAATCCTATTTTTACCATTGGGTGACGGGGCCCCCACGGAAGCATACCCATCACCCAGATATAGGTGACGCGGCGACGAACGTGTTAATTACTTATACAGGTATTATGGTTATTATAATATATGTACCAATATCAATGAGAAGAATATCTGAGTATAATTTACTCCGAAATAATTCCTGCTTATTTATTATTATCGCGTGTGCCAGAACGGTCCAGTGTTTCTGTGACAATTGCATGACGACGTGTATACCACGTTGTTGGCGATTCTGCGACAAAAGCATTACAACGTGCGTGGCACGTCTTTATAGCGCAAATGGTTAACAAAGAAAAAGCGAGGAGACAGAGTTCGAAATTGAAGCAGGAATTGAAAGAACAGCGACGGTATCAGGGAAACGGGGTCGCTGGTGCTCGCACACTCAATTTCAGTAGCAACAAGCTAGCCTGATTTCCGGCTGCATCATCGCCGGTAATTTTCGAGAGGGTCGATTAATCGACGGCGTATTAATGAATTTCGATTATCGGCAGTCGAGCAAATATGCAGCATCGAGAGAGAATAGTTCGTTCGATGGAACGATTTGTTTCGCCGTGGAAACATCGATGCGAGCCAGTCGCACATTTTCCGCGAGTTGATGAGAATTGTTCGAGAATTCCGCTATTGTTTACCGTTCGAAAGTTATTTTCCGTCCAACCAAACAATGTTCGTTCCGAGTGTCTGAGCTCGCTGCGAGCTTACTACTCGACTGGTGTTAATTACGATTTTACTACTGTCAATTAGGAAAAATTTAGGAAAATTTCGCCGGTAGCTCCAATGGCCTCGCAATCCACGCGATTGTTCATCCAAGATATTCATCGCGGAAGAATAGCGTGGTATCGCGAGCTGGGAAGGACTCTAGCAAAGCAAACAGTGTTAATCCTTTGATCTACAACCATAAGGAATTTATATCATAAGCGTAAATCACGAGTCTGACTCGTGGTGAGGAAATTGGGTCATAAGCGAAAACCACGAGTCTGACTCGTGGTGAGGAAATTGGGTCATTAGCGAAAACCACGAGTCTGATTCGTGATGAGGAAATTGGGTCATTAGCGAAAACCACATTATTATTATACATATTATAACACGATGGTGTTGTTAGTTCCTCGGTGATCCATCCTATATTCGAGAAAAAGACGTTTGTACCTACTAGCCTGTAATTTCTTCCTAACCTTGATACCTAAAACTTCGGCGTGGAGTTTTAAAAGAGCTATTACGAGGCGTAGAAGAAAGTTCATCGTGGCAATGATATTTCATTCAACCTTTGCGTGTCAGAACGTCACACATTATCGTGATCCAGGCTAGGCGACCTTCGTTCGTCTTTTCCACCGGGTTGTACGAAAATAAAATATCAGAACGCGTGACAAGCAATCAAGATTGCACCGCGTAATTGTACCAGTGGTATCAGATGCTACGATTGCCTTCAACTTTCGCATTTTCCTTTATATTTACGCGCTCTTCCTTCGACAATTACGTAACCCAGTTGTTCGCGTGAAAGAGTTTCGCTGGGAACGTTTCCTACGATTAAAATTCAACCCAACTATTTCAAACTCGAATGGAAACCAGGCAATTTAAGTCTCCCAGTTGTTCCTCAACGTCTGTTGAACGAATTAGAGATTCGATTGCCTCTGATTCCATTCCGCTTCGATTGACAATTGACTTGAATTGGCATTGAACAACCACCTAGCTTTGACAATTGACTTGAATTGACAATGAACAACCACCTAGCTTTGACAATTGACTTGAATTGACAATCAACACGAACCTAGCTTTGACAATTGACTTGAATTGACAATGAACAACCACCTAGCTTTGACAATTGATTTGAATTGACAATGAACAACCACCTAGCTTTGACAATTGACTCGAATTGACAATGAACAACCACCTAGCTTTGACAATTGACTCGAATTGACAATGAACAACCACCTAGCTTTGACAATTGACTTGAATTGACAATGAACAACCACCTAGCTTTGACAATTGACTTTCGATCAATGAACAACCACCTAGTTCCAAGAATGTAAGAGACCTCATCTCGAACCTAATGACACAACCTCGGATCGTG
Source organism: Eufriesea mexicana (assembly GCF_001483705.2). Taxonomy (NCBI): domain Eukaryota; kingdom Metazoa; phylum Arthropoda; class Insecta; order Hymenoptera; family Apidae; genus Eufriesea; species Eufriesea mexicana. The sequence continues at coordinate 362,738 of NW_016907938.1, read as the reverse complement.
GCAAACTTAAAAGCCGAAAGAGGGAGAGCAGTTCCTCACATTCGAGCCTGGAAAATTGCCCTTCTCGTCTAACAAGGGAATAAATTCTAAATTTCCAACAGACTGCAATTTTCCTCGCTGGCACGTTCTCTATCTCCCCAAAACGCACGCGGGCTTCTATATTAAAACTTCAATTTCCATTCAACTCGAGCACACCAAGATATCCAGCATCCGCGTTATGAATCCTGCCGGGGGCAACTTCTAACAAGATCCACCCCTTCTTCCGATTCCGCGGAGCCTAGGCCGGGTATCGAGCCCACTCGTGTATCGAGGCAAGAAACTTCCTCGCAGGTCGGGCTCCTTCCGAGGCTTTCACGCTTTCCGGAAGAAACAGGCCGAGACAGATGGCCGACGCGTGCCGTCTGCGAGGACAAGCCTGCCAATATTCCAGTCTCACTGCTTCTACACTGCACCCTCTTCTTTCTCGGCCACCCACGCGTGCCCCTCGCCACGCGTACCCCTTATGATTCACCCTTCTTTTCCACAGGAACTTTCGTCGCTATTAATTTTACCTGTTTCGGCTATTAATTTGATTAATTTGATTTCTTAATTTTGCTGTCAACCCTCTATGATCCTGTGTCGAGATGGATTTGATATATTCTGTTTTATCTCAGTTTGTTTTAATATTTAATTTTCGCACCAAATAACCCTTCCTGTTTCTCGATGTAACTCGACGAGTGTCTATCGATGTAGATGGGTTATTTGCTAGAAAAAATATAAAAATTGAATCAAGTACTAGTGCGATGGAGTAGTGTTTCCGAGTGGAGTATTGACTGTGAAGTACTAGGGATAAAGTGTTCGATAGGATAGTATCGGGAGCCTCGTCAAAGCCCGATTTGAAGTTGTTTGAAGCAAATTTTGCGGAAACTCGGAGATCAAGCGATGAGCTGTGGTTACAGCCTCATCTTTGTAGCGTGATAGCGAACGCGTTTGTACGTATAGGATTAATTGGCAGAATGTCGGGAATTTTGGAACACGCAACGTTGTTAAGCGGTTACCGGCGATGGATGGTTAGGGGAAAAATATAGGGAAATGAAAAAACATGAAAGGGAAGAAGGGAAAATGGAAAACAGAATGCAAAACGAGAGATCGAAAAGGAAAAAACAGAAAAATATGGGAATGAAAACATTCCGTCAGGATCGGTGGCCTGAGGTGAGCAGGCTGCCGGACGATATTTTTTTTTTTCCCTGAATATTTCGCGATATGGAAAAATTGTTTTTTTCCCACTCGTTGTTTTCTCCTTTTTCCATCTATCTCGCCCTCCCTTTTTTGTTCCCGTTGTTTTTTTAATGCGCCGACGGAACGCGTTAGCGGTGCACGAACGTCGAAAATTGAACGAACCGAGAGAATTTCGCGTTGATCCGCGGTCATTTCGCCGGGGATCGAGTCGCGAGAAACTTTCGAGCACTTTCCGCTCGATTTTTCTCCCTTTTCTGTTTTTCCCCCCGAGTTCCAGGTCTTTTCCGGCCGTTGTTGCCTTTTATTATGCAGGATCAGTTGCGTGGATATCGACGTGGGTTTAATAAAATCGCGCGAAATTGCCGGCTATAAAAATTCCATTTTTCCGACAGCTTAACGGTTCCACGGTAAGTCGAGAAGCGAAATTCCGTGGAATTTGCGATTTTCGCGCAATACAGGGCATATTTTCCGTGCAATTTAACTGACAATGAGAATTCCGAGGTACACGTGCTTCTAATTGTAATTTATCGATGTGTAATAAAACAATTCGATTCTTCTTAGATTAGAAATGAGAAACTATTTTTCCTGGGCCCAAAATTTTTATCTCGGACCCAACTACAAGATGTATTATTTCTTATAAATCAGAAATAATCCCAATGAAAAATAAAATCTTCCTTTACGCCTGACATCAAATTTGACGAATCATATAATTAAGACTCTATACCAACACAGATATTCTAATCCAAAATGAGAAAAGAAGACACCTGTCAAATTTTTCTTCCAGTAAATACAAAACGATCCTGGTAAAAAATGACACTCTTAAAAAATCGAATTGTTCAGTTAATTTGGGTATTGAAACACTAGATACAAAGCAATATTAAATTAATAAGTAATAATTATAAAATAAGTAATTATTACTAAATCTACCATGACAGGTTAAATGACTGGCAGACGAAGGAACGGAAGAAAAAGTTTAAAATAAAATGGAACCTGAGGAGATATCGAAAAATCATTTATACCTATACTATATTAAACTATATTAAATACTATGTTGAACTATATTAATTATATTATACCAAAATTAAAAGAAGAATCGCAAAGACGCGCGACCAAAGTGACAAAATCGAATGTAAAA